>NW_026634312.1:0-53317 GCF_024868665.1 Triplophysa rosa | reverse complement strand
CATTCCATTATTCGATGGAACTGCTGTGTTTCATGAGGCTTCGAGGAAATATAAAGTTGAGTATCATCAGCATAACAGTGAAAGCTAACTCCGTGTCGCTTTATTATATCTCCTAGAGGTAGCATGTATAATGCGAAGAGCAGAGG
Source organism: Triplophysa rosa (assembly GCF_024868665.1). Lineage (NCBI taxonomy): Eukaryota > Metazoa > Chordata > Actinopteri > Cypriniformes > Nemacheilidae > Triplophysa > Triplophysa rosa. The sequence continues at coordinate 53,171 of NW_026634312.1, read as the reverse complement.
CCCTAAGACTGAGCCCTGTGGTACACCGTACTGGACTTGCGATTTGCGTGACACCTCATTGTTTATTGCTACAAATTGAAAACGGTCGGATAAATAAGATTTAAACCATTTCAAAGCTATAAATTACAGTAATATAAAGAACAAGAATCAAAGGACATAAAATAAATAAATAAAGGAAAGGAAAATCTGAATTGGTAAGAAAAATGTTATCATAAATTTTGAAAAAATTGTTAATCTTCAATAAATCAATAAATTTAAGAGATTTTGCAAATAGCGAAATCTCAGCAAGACAGACATCAAACAGGCTAAATCTTAAGAAATTAGTTATTGTGAATAAAAAACGTACAATGCAAAATAGAAAAATAACAGTAAGATCGATTGCAATTTTTTAAGGGCTGGTTAGGGGACGTCCCAAGAGCTTTGACACAATTCGAACACTGCTTCCTTCCCCCATGGACCAACATTAGTTCGCCTACAGAGCAAACAGGTCAATGGATGATGCCATCAACACAGTTCTCCATATCGCTCTCAACCATTTGCAGCATCCAGGAACGTATGTAAGAATACTATTTGTAGACTTAAATTCTGCATTTAATACCATCATCTACAGCAAAATGGTCACCAAACTGCTCAACTTGGGAGTCAGTGATTACATATGTCTCTGGATCAAGGACTTTCTTACAAAGCGCACACAGACAGTCAGATTGGGGAAATATCACTCCTCCACCTTGACTCTCAGCACTGGAGCTCCACAGGGCTGCGTGCTGAGTCCTCTACTCTACTCTACTCACTTTACACCCATGACTCCACTCCAACTCACAGTTCAAATGCAATAATAAAATTTGCAGATGACACAACTGTGGTGGGAGTGATTTCAAATGGTGATGAATCAGCCTACAGGAAGGAGGTGGATCTACTCTCCGAATGGTGCACCATTAACAACCTGGCACTTAACACATCCAAAACAAAGAAACTCATTGTAGTAATATTCGTGTAGGTGAGAAGGAAGAGATCGGGGTCAGGTTGTCTACTGGAGAGAAGAAATATGTTTATTCACAAAATTATATCTCAGTCTAATGCTGACGCTGCGCGTCTCTGTTTCCAGCCTCCGTATTCCACTGGAGCTGACGATCCTCTCGTGAAGCAGTCCTCTTACTGGCTCTGTCTCTCTCTCTCTCTCTCTCTCGTAGACTCTGCTGGCTCTCACACACCCGGCTCCTGTCTCCGAGCTGTTTATATGCATCCCCACACCAATCACTGGAATAGAGGACAGCTGATCATCATTTGCACTTCGCACCCCATTTACTCACCACTCTTCTCTCAGCCTTCTCTCCCGCTGCAGACCTTGCTAAATCACACACCCCTTGCCACATACCCCCACCGCCCGACTCAGGCCGGGGAGCCCTCCGGCCTGCAGCCTCCCCCCTCCCCCTTCGCCTGGAGAGGAAGTCGGCCACAGCCATCTGTGCCCCCGGCCTGTGGATCACCTTAAATTTAAATGGCTGTAAAGCCAGATACCAACGGGTGATCCGCGTGTTGGTATCTTTCATGCGGTGGAGCCATTGGAGGGGCGCGTGATCCGACCAGAGGGTGAATTCCCGCCCCAGGAGATAATACCGGAGGGTGAGAACGGCCCACCGGATCGCCAGACACTCTTTCTCGATGGTGCTGTACTTAGCCTCCCTCTTTGAGAGCTTGCGGCTAATATACAGCACCGGCCGCTCCTCTCCCCCCATCTCCTGGGACAGGACAGCTCCCAGCCCTCTGTCCGACGCGTCGGTCTGCAGAAAAAAAGGAAGAGAAAAATTAGGCGAGTGTAAGAGCGGCCCGCCGCACAGGGCAGCCTTAACTTGGGTAAAAGCCTGCTGGCACCGCTCCGTCCACTGGACCGGATCTGGTGCCTCCTTTTTAGTGAGATCAGTCAGCGGGCTGGCAAGCTCCGAATAATTGGGCACAAACCTCCTGTAATATCCCGCCAGCCCCAGAAACTGTCTCACCTCCTTTTTGGTCTTAGGCCTCGGGCAGGTCGCAACCGCTGCCGTCTTGTTAATTTGGGGACGCACCTGCCCATGACCCAAGTGGAAGCCCAGATACCTGACCTCCACCCGCCCAACCGCACACTTCTTCGGGTTGGCCGTGAGCCCGGTCTCCCTCAGCGTCCCCAGGACCGCCCTCAGGTGCTCCATATGCCGCTGCCAATCATTGCTGTAGATGATAATATCATCCAGATAGGCAGCCGCATATGTTGCATGTGGCCGGAGGATGCGGTCCATGAGGCGCTGGAAGGTGGCCGGAGCTCCGAACAAGCCGAACGGAAGGGTGACAAATTGGTGCAATCCGAACGGCGTGGTAAAGGCTGTCTTCTCTTTAGACACTGGGGAAAGAGGGATCTGCCAATATCCCTTCGTCAAATCCAGCGTCGAAAAAAAACGAGCGGTGCCTAGCCGATCTAACAACTCGTCAATCCTCGGCATGGGATACGCGTCAAATTTCGACACGGCATTCACCTTGCGATAGTCTACACAGAACCGTATCGAGCCGTCCGTTTTAGGGACTAAAACTATCGGGCTCGCCCAGTCACTGTTAGACTCTTCTATTACCCCCAACTTCAACATCGCGTCTAATTCCCCCTGAACCACCTTTTTCTTGTGTTCAGGTAACCGGTAGGGTCTACTTCGTACCACTATCCCCGGCTCGGTCTCAATGTGGTGCTGAATAAGGTTCGTGCGACCAGGCAGGGGGGAGAACACATCCGCAAATTCCGCCTGCAGGCGGGCCACATCCGTGAGCTGCGAGGGTGAGAGGTGATCTCCCCCCGGGGCCAGGGCGAGGGATTGATGTTTAACATTCGCCTCCGGCCCGAGATCATCCTCTCCCGTTACCACCGTCGCCAACATCACGGACTCCTCCTCACTCCATTTTTTAAGGAGGTTGAGGTGGTAAATTTGCCGTGCTCCCCGCCTGTCTGTTCGTACGACCTCATAATCGAGATCCCCTACCTGCCGTGTAACCTCAAAGGGTCCTTGCCACTTTGCAAGTAATTTTGAACTGGAAGTAGGGAGTAATACAAGTACCTTCTCTCCCGGAGTGAATTTTCGCAAGTTGGTTCCCCTATTATACCCGCGGCTCTGCTTGTCCTGGGCCTGTAACAAATTCTCCATAGATAGCCGCCCCAGTGTATGGAGTTTTGTTCTCAGGTCCATGACATACTGAATTTCATTTTTGCTCGTGGACGGCCCGTCCTCCCAGGTTTCCTTCAATACGTCCAGCACCCCTCGAGGTTGCCGCCCGTAAAGAAGCTCAAACGGGGAAAACCCTGTGGAGGCTTGCGGGACCTCCCGTACCGCGAACAATAGGGGTTCCAACCACTTATCCCAATTTTTGGCGTCCTCGTGTACGAACTTACGAATCATGGTCTTTAATGTGCGATTAAACCGCTCCACCAGGCCGTCTGTTTGTGGGTGAAAGACGCTGGTCCGGATCGATTTAATGCCCAATAATTCGTATAGCTCGCGCAGTGTGCGTGACATGAACGCCGTGCCTTGATCCGTGAGGACCTCGCGGGGGATCCCCACCCGGGAGATGATACGAAACAGAGCCTCCGCAACACACTTTGCCGAAATGTTGCGCAAGGCTACTGCCTCGGGATATCGGGTTGCATAGTCCACTATGACTAAAGCAAACCGATGTCCCCGTGCTGATCGTTCTAATGGCCCGATGAGGTCCATCCCAATTCGTTCGAAGGGGACCTGCATCAACGGAAGAGGGCGCAATGGCGCTTTTGGTGTGGCCGGTGGATTCACCAACTGACATTCACGGCAAGACGCGCACCACCTGCGCACATTGTCGTGAATGCCCGGCCAAAAAAACCGGGCCATGAGACGATTTAATGTGTTAGTTTGCCCCAGATGTCCTGCCATTGGATTACAATGAGCCGCCTGAAAAAGCATTTCCCGGCGGCTCTTTGGAACTAATAATTGGGTTATATCCTCTTTGGTCTGAGCGTCTTGGGCCACTCGATATAACCGATTGTTCCGAAGTGCAAAATAGGGGTAGGCGAGAGGTCGGGCAGGCTGCACCGGCTGCCCGTCAATGGACGAGACATGCTCAAAAGCCCGTTTTAAGGTCTCGTCCTGGGCCTGCTCCAGGGGAAAGTCATCGCGGTCCGAGAGGATCAGCCTCTCGATCCCGCTTTCTCCTCCCCCGGAGCCAGACCCCTGCGAGCCGGGTTCTGTACTGCCCGCCTGCACGAGCCCTCGCCTTCCCCGGTTTCCCTTTCCCCAAGCAACATCCGTGCATAAAACCCTTAATAATTCTGGAAAAGCAGGCCAATTCGTCCCTAGAATTAACGGATGTCGGAGGTGCGGATTAACGGCCACCTCAACTCTATGCTTTTTCCCTTTAAATTTTATCAGCATCGACATGAGGGGATATTGAACCACATCCCCGTGCACACACCGTACCTTAACCGCGCGGCCTTTATCCCATGCCACGGATCGAATCAGGCTTTGGTGGATCGAGGTCTGGTTGCAACCGGAATCCACCAGAGCCCGATAGGTACCCCCCCCAATACTCACTGGTATCTGGTACTCGCCAGCCTGACCGGGGGCAGCCTGAGGCGCGTCCGGGACCCGAACCATTAACCCCACATCCATCATGGGACATCGGTCGAGAAAATGGTCCGGATCCCCGCAGCGCCAACAGGCCGGCCCAGACCTACCCGCCGCCCGGGCGGCAGAAAATGGGGGCGGTGCTTGGTGTGGGGAGGACGGAGACATGGGGTGGTGTTCCTCCAGCGCCGATCCGCCGGTGCGTCCCTGCATCCCGCTGGACCCATCATCGGGCCGAGGAACAGTCCCGCCTCGCCCCCGAGGCGGGAACCGCGGTGGACCCGGTGGCCGGGCTCGAGGAGCCGGCACTGGTCGACTTGGAGGAGGTGTGGGGGTGTGTGAGAGCGAGGCCGATGGAATTGCCTCCCCGACCCCGGGGCACGTGACCAAATGGTCCTCCGCCAGCTGGATGGCCGAGTCCAGCGACGACGGCCGGTGGCACTGGACCCACGCAGCTGTCTGCCGGGGAAGACGGGTGGCAAACTGCTCCAGCACCACCCGGTCGACGATCTTCTCCACGTCGCCTTCCTCGACCCTCAGCCATCTGCGGCACGAGTCCCGGAGCTGCTGAGCGAGGGCGAAGGGTCGACCGGTTTCTGCCAAGCCCAGCGTCCGGAAACGCTGGCGATGCTCCTCTGGGCTCCGGCCGACCCGCTGTAGAATGGCCCTCCTCAGCTCATCGTAAACCAGGAGGCTCTCTGGGGCCAGCTGTTGCGCCGCCACCTGTGACTCTCCGGACAAGAGGGGGAGGAGCCGGATTGCCCACCTGTCCCTCGGCCAACCGCTGGACTCAGCAGCTTTCTCAAAAAGGCCGAGGAACGCCTCCGGCTCATCCTGGGGTCCCATCTTTGTCAGCCACAGGTGGGAACCCGATGCCACTTCCGTACGGCCCCCAGCCTGAACCTCCCGGTCCACCCAGCTCCGGAACGCCTCGCGGTCCTCTTTCTGGGCCTGGAGGATAGCCTGGAAGCGGGCCTCCTGGTCTGCCCTCAGCTGCAGAAGCGCCTGGTGTTGCTCGCGGTGGAGGACCGCGAGGGACGAGATGACGTCCGCAAACGGGGTTGCCGGCGGAGCTTGCATCTGGCCACGGCTTCCTACTTCCTTCTCCCGGGTTTCGGCACCACTGTAGTAATATTCGTGTAGGTGAGAAGGAAGAGATCGGGGTCAGGTTGTCTACTGGAGAGAAGAAATATGTTTATTCACAAAATTATATCTCAGTCTAATGCTGACGCTGCGCGTCTCTGTTTCCAGCCTCCGTATTCCAATGGAGCTGACGATCCTCTCGTGAAGCAGTCCTCTTACTGGCTTTGTCTCTCTGTCTCTCTCTCTCTAGTAGACTCTGCTGGCTCTCACACACCCGGCTCCTGTCTCCGAGCTGTTTATATGCATCCCCACACCAATCACTGGAATAGAGGACAGCTGATCATCATTTGCACTTCGCACCCCATTTACTCACCACTCTTCTCTCAGCCTTCTCTCCCGCTGCAGACCTTGCTAAATCACACACCCCTTGCCACACTCATCATCCATTTCCAGAGAAAGAAGGAAGAACCATCCCCTCTGTACATTGGTGGAGAAATAGTGGAGACGGTGACCACCTTTAAATTTCTCGGCACTCATATTTCTCACATGGACTGCAAACACAACATATTTGGTGAAGACAGCACAACAACGACTGTACTTTCTGAGGACACTAAGAAAAACTAATTTGTCTCAGCAGCTGCTTGTGTCCTTCTACCACTGCTCAGTCGAAAGTGTGCTTTCTAATGGCATTCTGGTGTGGTTTGCCGGATGCACCGTGGCCGATTCAATTCAATTCAATTTTATTTATAAAGCGCTTTTCACAATGTGCATTGTTCCAAAGCAGCTTTACAGGAGCAAATAAGAAAAACACAGAAAGGTAAAACACAGCACAGTGCATGGTGTTTATAGACCAAGCAAGATCATTATAATAAATAAATAAATAAATGCAGTCTCCCGGTGAGCAAGCCAACACTGCACTGCTGTGACGAGGAACCCAAACTCCAATGATGAATAAATGGAGAAAAAACCTCGGAAGAAACCAGGCTCAGCCGGGAGGGCCAGATCTCCTCTGACGTGTCATAGCTGCACTCAGTGACCCCGACCAAAGCCACGAGCAACGTCCACAAAGAACAGGGAGAGCCCACGAGCCGCGACCCAGGAAGCCCCACCCGCCGAAACCGTGCAGGTCCAACCCGGTCCCATTCCGCGATCAATAACAGACAACAGAGGAACAATCAGGGAAAAATAGTAATGGCATAATTAACTTTATTCCTCTGTTGCCCGACATCAACCACAAAACAAGACCAACCTGTCACGGAGGGCGTGGAAGAACCTAGATGCAGGCAGGCGTGAAGGGGTTAACAAAACAAGACTTTAATAATTCAAACAAAAACCCGCGATGGGGTGCAAAACAAAACAGGAACTAAGAACACGGAAACAAAACAAAAACTAGAACACAACACTTCCCTCGATGGGGCAAGAAAAAAACACAAACAGCAAAACTAAACTAAAAAACACGACCAAACGTCTCACGAACAAAACACGGCAGGGTAAACCAAAAATTCAGTCCACGGACAAGGCACGGGACAGGAACATGGGACTATTACCAACACGGGCATATACAAGCACGACCAGCACGTACAGGTAAGCACAAGGTACACGTACAATCCACGAGCACAGGACAAAGAAACATGAGGGCATTTATAGGAGAGACAAATGAGGGATAATGACACAGGGCAGGTGGGAAACATTAGACACGGCAAGGAAGCAATACATGACACGAGAGGGGCGGGGCCAATGACAATACACGAGAAAGCATATGGAATGTCAAAAAGGTAAACACCCCATGGCTTCTCACACTAAACATAAGGCTTTGCCACGACTCTGCCACACGACCAAGAAATCCATGACAAGATAAAGCAGAGTCGTGACACATCCAGACCAGACCCACACAGTCCCAACAAATGAAACGCCCCAAACCACAACCAACAAGCCCCCCCCACTCGCTACAAACACCCACCCAGCAACCTCCAATCAAAGTCACTGAGTGCAGCCATAACTTCAAACTGCTGTCATGTGATGCAAGTTTAGCATTGAGTACCAAGTATTGTAAATTTAGCATTAATGTGACAAGTAGTCCGTCTTTGCTCTCGGTTGGGGATGAAGAAAGCTCTGCAGTGAGTCATAAACTTGGCACAGAAAATCACAGGAGCACAGCTGTCTTCTCTGGAGAACATCTAAAGCACCAGAAGAACATCCAAAGGGCCAGAAATATAATAAAATACCTCTCACCCTGGAAATCACCTATTCACTATGTTTCCCTCTGGAATACGCTATCGGTCCCTCAAGACACGCACTTCCATATTTCAGAACAGTTTTTATCCACGTGCCATCAAAGAACTAAACTCAATCAACTAACATACTACTGTACATATACGGTGCCTTGCAAAAGTATTCATCCCCCTTCATTTTTCACATTTTGTTATGTTGCTGCCTTATCTTAAACTACTTTAAATTTAAAAAAAATTAATCTACACTCCATGCACAATAATGACAAAACAAAAAAACAGATTTGTGACAACTTTGCAAATTTATTAAAAATTAAAAACTGAAATAAGTACATTGCACTGAAATAAGTACAGTACACAAGTATTCATACGCTTTTCTGGAACACTTGAAATTTAGCTCAGAAGCATTCGTTTTGCTTGTTGATGTTTCTACACTTCGAGTAGAGTTAACCTGCGGCAAATTCAATTGAATAAGTATGAATTGGAGAGGCACATACCTCTCAATAAAAGGTGCAACAGCTGAAAATGCATATCAAAGTAAAAACCAAGACATGAGGTCAAAAGAACTGCCAGTAGAGCTCTGAGACAGGATTGTATCAAGACACAAATCTGGGGAAGACTTCTGAAAAAAAATCTGCTGTATTGAAGGATCACAGAAGCATGTACTCTCCATTATTCCGTAATGAAAGAGGTTTGGAACCACCAGATATCCAAATTGAGCTGATGTCCTGTCCAAACTGAGCCATCAATGGAGAAGGGTCTTGGTTAGAGCGATGACCAAGAAGCTGATGATCACTCTGGTTGAGCTCCATGATCATATATGGAGATGGGAGAAACTTGCAGAAGGACAAACATAACTGCAACACTCCACCAATCTGGGCTTTATTGCAGAGTGGCCAAACTCAAGCCTTTGCTCTGCGAAGACGCATGAAAACTTGAAATATGCAAAAACATATCTTTCAACGAATATTTCAAACTGTCCGAAACAAGATTCTCTGGTCTAATGAGTCTCAGTTTCATACATCATGTCTGGAGAAAATCAGGGACTGCTCAATACCTGTACAGTACCATCTCAACAGTAAAGTGTGGTGGAAACAGCGTCATAATGTGGGGGTGTTTTTCAGCTGCAGGGGCTGGGGCATTTGTCAGAGTAGAAGAAAAGCTCAATGGCACAAAATACAGAGATAATGATCATGAAAACCTAGCCCAGAACATTCAGAACCTCGGACAGGGCAAAAGGTCCATTCTCCAACATGACAATGATCCTAAGCACACAGCTAAAACAATGCAAGAGTGGCTTATGGACAACTCTGTCAATGTCCTTGAGTTGCCCAGCTAGTGTTTGGGCTTGAACCCACTGAACATCTCTGTATAAACCTGAAAATGTCTGTCTACTGATTGATCTCCATCCAACCTGACAGAGTTTGAGAGGATCTGAGGAGAAGAATGGCAAAAAATTGCCAAATGCAGATGTGTAAAGCTTGTCACATCATACCCAAAAAGATTTGAGTCTGTAAAGGAGTCTGTAAGGGTATGAATACTTATGCAATTTACATATTTTAGTATTTTATTTTTTATATATTTGCAAAGTTCTAAGTCACAAATCAGTTCTTTTGTTTTGACATTCTTCTGCATGGAGTGAAGGTTAATGTAATTTTTTTTAAAGCAGTTTAAGATAAGGCAGCAACATAACAAAATGTGAAAAAAATGAAGGGGGATGAATACTTTTGCAAGGCACTGTACATACACACATATATTTATTTAATTATTCATATTTGTATACATTGCACCTTTGGTTTCCCACCTCCATTTACATCATATGCATACTTTCACTACTACAGTATTGACTTTGTTTACATCATATCATACTTGCACTACTATTGTATTGATTGACTCTGTTTACATCTATGCATACTTGTACTACTATAGTGTTGATTGACTCTGTTTATATCATATGCATATAGTGCTGTAGTACTTGAGTCCGGACTCGAGACGTTTTTCTGTGGTCTCGGACTTGTCTTGAGACTCGTTGGTATCTGCACTTGCACTTGTCTCGGACTCTGTCATTGGACTCGCCCAATGATCCGATGATATTTTCTCCTTCCAAACAAAACCATTGATGAAGCATTTATGTTTGCTTTAGTTGGATTCTTGACTTTCATTAAGTTAATTATCTTTCCTCTTTGAGTAGGTTACTTTTAAGTGAAGTGAAAGTTACCTATTAGTCAGATATGGTGACCCATACCAGAAATGTGACCTCTGCATTTAACCCATCCAGAGAGTAGTGAACACACGCACAGCAAGTCGTGAACACACGTACACCCGGAGCAGTGGACAGCTATCACTGCAGCGCCCAGGGAGCAAGTAGGGGTAAGGTGCCTTGCTCAAGGGCACCTCAGTCGTTACCCGCCGGCCCTGGGAATCGAACCGGCACGAGTCCGACTCTCTAACCATTAGGCCACGACTGCCCACCCATTTTTGTGATGGGTGTCAAGCTATAAAAAAAGATTATAAATAATACTAAATGAAATGATACTAAATGACTGATTTGAGTGTTCTGGTTCACAACGCTAACATATTGTGCCAAATTAAACTGTGTTGCTGTGATACTGTGCCTCAACAATTGTATTTTAGCACACCGTTATAACAGACAATGAAAACATTAAAACACAAGAATCAAGAACCCTTCATGTGACACTGGTGAAATTTCTATACCTACAGTAAATAAAATGACCTAATTTGATTCAATTCCACTTTTTTATCATTACAAATAAAGTATGTGGTATTGATTTCTGAAGATGATTCTTTTTTCTGTCTCTGTCTGGTGTCAGGTTTCGGGTCTAGCACTCTCTATTTTGTCTGTCCTGTCCTCTGTCATTGTAGTGTCGGGCATGTGGCTCTGTTTTGACAGCTCGCCACGTGCTCGGAGTCCACGTGCTCCACCCCGCACCTCTCATTACCTTATTAATTAATTCATTTGGGTCTCCTCTTTTCACCTGGTTCTCCTTACCGTCTTCCCCTTTCCCGGCTGGGTCTTTGTTTCTGCCTAATTCACCTCCCTTTATATTCCGTGTGTTTTTACTTGTCCCGTGTCAGACCTTTATATTTTATACCCTTTTGACTGCCCGTTTATAGATTCTTGCCTAGTCTTGTCTTGTTTAAAGATTTTTGTTTTGTTTGCTCACCTAGTCTTGTCTTGTCTTGGCTCCAGAGTTTAGCACACTCCTGGGTGTCTGCCTCTCTTTTACCATTGTCTACCCAGCGACCGCTTCCCCGGCTGCCGGCTTTTATTCATCTGCCACCGGCTCCGCACGCTACCGACTCTGCCTTCAGCTGTTGGTGGAAGGAATTCACCAGGCGAGTTCGAGTGGCTTTTTCTGCCTTGTGGATTTATTCCGGTTTCGAGTGACTGTCGCCTTGTGGATTTTTACAGTTTCTAGTGGCTCCTGCCTTGTGGATTTATTCCTGTTCCGAGTGGCTCCTGCCTTGTGGATTTACCACAGTTTCGAGTGACTTCTCTGCCTTGTGGATTTACCCCGGTTTCGAATGGCTTTTCTGCCTTTTGGATTTTTCCTGGGGTTTCGAGTGACTGTGTTGCCTTTTGGATTCCCCTTTTGTTCTGGAGTTTTCCGCCGTGTGGATTTCGAGGTTTTGTGAATGATCTGCCCCGCGGACTGTCTTTTCGATCCGTGCCTTTTACCGGCTCTCGTTACAGGCTGGTCATGGACTCATAAGACTGTGGATTGCTCCCTGTTGTTCACCTCGGGGTTCTGGTCTCTCGCGGGCCGACAAACTCTTCTATCTTCTCCCCTTGGGTCATCTTCCACCACCGGCTGAGCACTCAAGCCATCTACCTTCTTCGTTCTCCCCTGGACAGCAATCTAGTTTTCCCCGCTCTGACGGCAAAGTTTCTCGTGATTCTCTGCTCCGGCCGTTTGTTTCAGGTTTGTCTGAGGCATTAATAAACCTTTATTTGTACCCTGCACTTGACTCCTGAGTAATCCCTGACAGTCTGGACCATCTCATTTGGACTCAGTTTTGACTTGGACTCGAACCTCTTTAGTCCTGGTCTTGGACTTGACAAAGGTGGACTTGACTACAGCCCTGTATGCATACTTGCACCACTACAGGTTTTGACTGTCTACACTCCCCATTCTTTGCTATGCTATATATCTTTGCTTGTGTATGTGTACACATTATCTTTTTATTTGTACGGAGAGCAAAAATTTCGTTGTACAACTGTACAATGACAATAAAGATATATATTCTATAAACAACATGCGCTGTGCTTTACCTTTTCTGTGTTTCTCCTATAAAGCTGCTTTGGAACAATGCACATTGTGAAAAGCGCTATATGAATTACATTGAATTGAACTGAGGTAAAAAAAAAACTGACAGACTTTTCATCTCAATTCACCTAGAAATCATTTCTATTAATTTGACAGTAGGTGTCAGTATGTAGTGTGTTTGCATATGTGATACTCACAAAATAAGTGTTTTGTTGAGATTATTACTTTTTGTTTCCTTTCCTTCTATTGCAATTGTATTTTATTTTATTCTGACTTATAAAATTGAATACTAATGAGAGATTACAAGGAAGCACAGAATGACATGCTGTTTCATAAAATTGACACAGGGTGGCAGCACCCACCAGCAGCGTCACTCTGGGACCCTTAGCAATGCGCAGAGCAAGGTGAGCTCATAATCCGAATGAAAGGAGAATGAGCAACTGTTGTCCTGCGTCGCTGATTTCTGTGTAATATTTCCAATATTTCCAGGTTAGTTACACACCTTTTATGTAAGTACAGATGTTTATAAGCTAATATTAATCCCCGGTGATGTGTGGTCTGTAAACTAAAAGTATGTCAAGTGTGTAAACGGTTAAGTCTGATGGTACGTAGTTGAGAAAATGGCGGCCGACGTCCGCATCAATTGATATCTTTTGTTTGTTCCCTGTGGCTCCCGGGCATTTGTGGGTTATTGCTGTGTGTGGAAAGCAGCTGTGTGTGTGGTACAATGTTCAAAGGGTAGTAAGTTAATGCTAATGTACCGAGTAAGACCAGTTACGGCTGCAGCCTTGTTTTACGGCGCACGTGCTAATATTAGACAATGATACAGTTTCAGTTCATAGGACTGGGCGCCAAGTTATGAGGCAGACATGTTTATTATTTAAGTTTGTGTTCATATAGTGTAAAATGTAATACAGTTTAACTGCAAATGAGATTTATTCTGTCTTATAAAGTGAACACTTATAAAATGTACAGTTATTACAAAAATACTCTTTTGATGAGAGGACAATGACAGGTGTTTAAAGGGAGAAGTGCAGACATGATTGAAGATAGACAGAAAATGTGAGTTAAAGGGAAAATGTTTCTTTTTGGTTTCATACAAATTTTGATAATTTAATGTTTGGAAAATATGTGAGGAGACATTTATGTAAAAACAGACCTTTGAAGAATATATGGCTTCATGTTATCCAAATGTGGATATAACCTGTGCTTCAATGCAAAGCAGACAAAAGAACAGAAAATAATTCATGATTGCAGATACCAAGTTAAAATGAAGTTAAAAATAAAGATAATCCGAATGAAAGGAGAATGAGCAACTGTTGTCCTGTGTCGCTGATTTCTTTGTAATATTTCCAATATTTCCAGGACACTCCTATCAGAAGATTATACATATATCTGCCAGCGGAGACCTAGCCGGGACCCGCTACAGATTCTTGGGGGCTCGTCCGGGATATCTTCGGCGCCACCTATTGGATCGGGAGCCGAGTGATGACAACGCTGACCAGCAACTAGCCCTGTCCAGCCGTGGGGACTACGATCGTGAACGAGTGGAGGTCTGGGATCCAGAGCCGACTGCACCATCACCGAACTGTGTTGCCAACCGTGAGGGAGACGAGGAGCCATCATGGCGAGTGGTGGGAGGAAAAGCCTAGTGTGGGACATTAGGAAGAGCCTACTCACCTTGTCAGTTGAAGAGCTTCTTCGGGTCGCCAGAGCGGTGAGTCCAGTGTCGGACGTGGACCAGTCAGAGCTTGTGGAGGGAGATCAGGAGGAATGCTACGATCACATCAACTCGTTCATGTACAGTAAGCAGTTACTTGAAACAGAGGACGAGGGAATGGTTCAGTTGCTGATGTTAAAAGACGCTATTGATGATGTAGTGAAATGTCGTGATGATGATATGTCACTTCTAAATGTAAAGGGTGATTCTGAGTTACATACTGGGCATAGTGGTGATAAGCTTGATGACCATGTTGATTTTTCTGAGGGTTCTGTCATTATCCAAACACCTCCTGAAATCACCACAGACACTCACAAACAGAATCGCCACACACCTATTTCAGTCAGTACTACATCGCCTAGTGATATTGCTGAACTAGATTCAGGCTCAGTTAAGGCTACAATGTTAAATGCACCTGACACAGCGAACCCTGATTTGCTTAAAGTGCTCGCTAGCTACGAAGAGCTTAGCAAGAAACTCATACAGTATATACCAGCACATGCTTCGCCGCCACAGACACATATACCCCATCTAGGGCTGCAGCTATCGATTATTTTAGTAATCGAGTATTCTACTGATTTTCCATCGATTAATCGGGTATTCGGATAATAAGTATGTTTTCTTTATTAAAGAGCAATACTAAATATACAAGAGAAAATAAGACGGTCTCTTAAAATGAACAACTAATTTGTTTCCTTTTTAGAAAAATTTACATATTTATTGCTGAAATTGCAACGAATTCATATCTGTGAAAACTAAACCCATTTACTACATTCCATTGCCATATTACATTCAAATGCAATATAGGCCTAATACAAATGTATAAATAAGAAACATTAATAAAAATAGAAAGAATAATTTCAAAGGTAAACAACTAACTTCAGCTTATGCATGATGCATTTAGTTTATCTAAATTAGTTTTAGTTTCTTTTTTTACTATTAAATAGTAATATATTTGTCCACATAAAAATACCGAGTTAATCTGACTTTTATTTTGGCAGGTCGTCGGAAGACGCTTATTTTTTAGGGCGTTAGCTTCACTCAGTAAAATGTTCTGAAATAAACTCTTAAGAGAGCAACTCTGGAGATTAAGTTCATGTCCTCATTCAGCGCAGACGCAGACAAATTCATGAGCATCACGCCTGTAGCACGTTAAACTGTGCAGTTCATTCACTCAGACACGCAGACCAGCCAGACGACATGTGTAAATAACATGATTCGGCGTCCGCATGTAGTTTGATGGACTCAATGCAGCCGGAAAACAAGTTTCACTCGCAAAATAGACTAAAACCAAGTAAAATAGCAGTTCACCATTTCAAACGATCACTTATTTATCAGCATGAGACATGCGTGTGAACAGACTAAAATGCGTGTGTCTCGCGGTGAATGCGTGAGACTTGAGAGCCCTGAAACATGAATAGAGTTTAGCGGGCTGTGCGTCAGTAATAAGGGTCCGTGGGGAAACGCAGCGCTCCGTGTGTACTGTAGTTAAATGGATTAAACGAGGCTTCGAGGCAACACAAATTGCCTCGATGATTTTTTGTATTCGAATAACTTGAGTTACTCGAGGAATCGTTTCAGCCCTACCCCCATCCTCAGTCCTGCTTAGGCAGCCCGGCAGAAACCCACCGGGTGAGCCTGCCTCTCAGTCGGCTCGCGAGGGGATGGTGTCCTTAAGGGAATTCAGTTACCTTCCTCGGAGAGAGTTCAAAGTGCAAGGCGGGCAGATCGGTGATCAATCCTCAGATATCAGCTACAATAATGTCTGCAGGCAAATTGATGATGGAATCAAAGAAGGGTTCTCAGACTCAGAGATTGTTCGTGGTGTGCTCAAAATCATAAGACCAGGCATATTCAAAGAGATGTTGATAAACAAAGACGACATGGCAGTGACTGAACTCAAGGGATTTCTCCAAACTCACCTAAGAGAAAAAAACAGCACAGAGCTATTCCAAGAGTTGATGTGTACGAAACAGGATGAGATTGAGACACCACAACAATTTCTCTATCGTGTGATAGGTTTAAAACAACGCATCCTATTGACATCAAAATTGGCTGACACTGACATTAAATACTCCGCAGCTACAGTGCAAGATGTTTTCCTACATACAGTGTACCAAGGCTTTGGGCACAAACACACTGACATACTCAGAGAGCTCAAACCTTTGTTGACAAACAGTGGGATCACTGATGAGATGATTCTTCTTCATGTGATGAAAATCACTAGTGAAGAAAACGAGAGAATGAAAAGACTTGGCTCTTCCTGCCGACAGACTGTAACAAATGCGCACAGCGCACAGCTCGAGCCTGATGTGGTAAAGACACCTAGCACAAAGTCAGAGAGTGTAGGATCCAAGTCAAATCAAACAAAACCAGATCCCCTGAGAGACCTCACGACCAAAGTAGAGGAGTTCATCAAACTGGTTGAGACCATGCAAAAACAAAACCAACAACAGCTAACTTACAATGGGCACCAGTATAGTCAAAATAGGACACAATCTAAACGTGGAAAACCCTATGGTTGTCCAAGCTGCGTGGAAAAAGACAGACAAGACTGTAAACACTGTTTCACATGTGGGGAGGAAGGAGACCGTGCAGCAGGCTGTCTAAAACGACCAAAGAGGCAGGGAAACTCCAATCGGGCACTGGAGAGGGACATCTAGCGACCGAGTCTGGAAATAAGTCCCAACCAGAAAGTGAGGCCAACAATGACAAAACATTCCCCCCCTCACCCTCAACCCCATTAACGGCAAGCACATTAAGTCACTGTAACCAAGTAGCTCAGCTCCCTTCCCAGTCACCACGTGTAGCTAAAGCTAGAGCTGTTGCTAGCCTGATTGGGAAAAAGGCCCTAGTTCAGAGCTATCTAAATGGCTTAGCAGTCACTTCTTTGCTCGACTCTGGGTCACAAGTCAGTATAGTCAGCCGTGCCTGGAAAGAAGAGTACCTACCTGACCTAAGTATTCACTCAGTTTCTGAGATCTTAGGGGAGGAGGAACTGAAGGTTATTGCAGCAAATGGCAGTCTCATCCCGTATGATGGGTGGGTAGCTATTACAGTGAATTTGCCTGGGAACTTGGACCCCAACCTGTCCATTAGTGTCCCATTCCTCATCAGCAGCTACCCCATGGATAGACCATTAATTGGCTTTAATGTTTTGGAAGTGCTAATTTGTGACAAACCAGAGAGACTAGTGCCAGTACTTGCTAGCCTTCTTAGCAATGCCATATCTGTTCCCAAAGAAACAGCTGAAGCTCTCGTCAACTTTATTCATACAGCAAAGCCAGTCATGCAGCAGGGACGCTTAAGAACAGGTGCCAAGGATATCGTGCTCCCAGCTGGTCAAGTGTTGTGGGTGAAGTGTCAGATTCCGTCAAACATGGATGCCTCTATCCGATTGGTGTTGTTCGAGACAGATGAAGACCGCCTATCGTCTGGACAGTGGGATACAGGGCCAGGTTTGTTTGAAATCCAGAACCCAACAAAGCCCTATGTCACCATTCCAATTGGTAACAACACCAATCATGACATCACAATACCACTTAAAACAGCTCTAGGGATCCTGCAGCGTGTTGAAAATGTTGTGGAGGCAGATATCCTGGACAAAGCACAGCCTGCAGCGACTGTCAGTCAGGTCACCACCACTCAGGTCTGCAACTCAGATCTACTTCTGTGGGACCCACCTGTAAACCTCTACCATCTGGAGGAAGAACAGCATGAGGCTGCTAGAAAGATGCTCTATGAAGAGTCAGACGCCTTTGCAAGGGATGGAAATGACCTTGGCTGTATCCCAAATCTGCAAATGGTGATCAACCTCAACGACGATGTTCCTGTGCAGAGAGCGTACACATCCATTCCCAAACCACTGTTTAAAGAAGTAAAAGACTACATTCAAGATCTTCTTGTAAAGGGTTGGATAGTGAAATCTAAGTCTGCCTATTCTGCCCCAGTTGTATATGTGCGGAAGAAGGACGGCACACTTCGCCTCTGCATAGATTATCGTCTCCTAAACCAAAAAACCGTACCCGACAGACATCCACTGCCGCGAATACAGGATTTGATAGACACGCTAGGTGGGTACTCAATGTTCAGCATACTGGACCAAGGTAAAGCTTACCACCAGGGGTTTATGGCAGAAGGGTCACGCCATCTCACTGCCTTCATCACCCCCTGGGGGCTCTACGAATGGGTAAGGATCCCATTTGGACTTTCTAATGCACCTGCAGCTTTTCAAAGAAGCATGGAGGAGATGTTAGGCTCTCTGAGAGACGACTACTGCATCCCGTACCTGGATGACCTACTGTGCTACTCCAGATGTTTCAGTGGCCACGTGGAGGTGATTCGCAAGGTCCTCCAAGCACTGCAGCATCATGGGGTGAAGCTACGGGCAGAAAAGTGTGAGATGTTTCAGAAGGAGGTTCGCTATGTTGGACGCTTGGTGTCGGCTGAGGCAGTTCGAATTGACCCCAAAGACCTCGAGGCAGTGGTGGCTTTAAAAACCAAAACGCCCCAAACGGTTGGTGACCTCCGACGGGTTCTCGGCTTCCTGAGTTATTACCGTTCCTACATACAGGACTTTGCTAAGATAGCAAAACCATTGTATGAGCTGCTCCAAGTTAAGTCCTCCATGCCCCAACCCCTTCCACGTCACTGCAAGTCCAAGGGTCCACAACTCCCGTCCAAAACACCCATCGAGTGGAAGGCTGATCACCAAAGCACCTTGGAAAGGCTTGTCAGTAACCAACCCCCCAGTCCTCGCATACCCCAACTTCGAGGAGCCATTCGATATGTGTAGCCGGGAGCCGCTACACATAGCAATGTGAACTATTTAGTAGTACTATTAGTAGTACTATTAACTAGTAGTGTAACTATTTAATTACTGTATTGAAGTAAAGTAATTGATCATGTCATTAGTTTTTGATTACTTTTCAAAATTTCATGCATTATATTGTTTTTTGTGTAATGTTTTTTAATTTAAATTTATGTTCCACCTAAAATATTGTTTAGACTCAATGACCAATTTTTGTGTGTTAGTAGTTGTGGCTGTTATGGCCAAGTCAAGCAGGACAAACAACAAACTGATAGTGTGATTTGTCCACTAGGTGGTGCTTCAGATTAACATTCATTATAGGAAAAAGTTTAAAACGCTTGAGAAAATATGCTTGTTTCAAAACAATATAAAACTGCAGCAGATTGTAATTATTTTCAATTTTCAAATAATGCTACAATCCTGGAATAACTACTATTATAAGGACTGCTTACAGTTAACACTCTCCATGGGGTTGATGAACGTGCTGGTGCGTTTTGGTAAATTTCACACAGCAGCTAATTTTATATAACACTACCTCTACTTACAACATTATCCACTTGCACAAGTGTACATACAATATTTTAATATGTATATTCTACTATATACTACCTTGTACAATGTCTCTTATATGTTATTATCAACACCATTGACCACAGCACACTCCTACATAGACTATGTCGGCATTAAAGGAATAGCTTTGAAATGGTTTAAATCTTATTTATCCGAACGTTTTCAATTTGTAGCAATAAACAATGAGGTGTCACGCAAATCGCAAGTCCAGTACGGTGTACCACAGGGCTCAGTCTTAGGGCATCTGCTCTTCGCATTATACATGCTACCTCTAGAAGATATAATAAATAGGGATGCACCGGTTGACCGGCCATAAATCGGAACCGGAAATCTTTTATGGCCGATTTTTTTCCGGAAGTGCGCCCGCGGCCGCATACACATTCAAATCAATCGCGAATATGTCATTTGTGTGGAAGTATTTCGAAATCTTTGAGCAGGATGTGAAGATTGCAATCTGCAATGTCTGCAAAGGACAAGTTAATCGCGGAGGGACAGCAGCAAAGACATTCGGCACAACAAACCTGATCCGACATTTAAAAGTTCACCATCTGAAAGAACACGATGAGTATCAAAAATTTGTTAATGATGCAAAACAGGCAAAACCTTCATCCCTCACTCAACCATCAGTACAATCACTCTTTCTAAAAAAACAGAGTTACAGCCGAGATACTTCGAAAGCCCAATCCATAACAAAAAAAGTAATGGAATTTATTGTACTGGATGACCAGCCGTTTTCCGTTGTAGAAGACCAAGGTTTTTGCAGTTTAATGGAGCACATGGATCCGCGATACACACTGCCTAGCAGACTATACTTTTCGGATGTGGCTCTACCCGAAATGTACAATGCTGTGTCATCCCATGTTCACAGTCTACTTAATGCTGCCTTCAGATTCATTAGTTTTACCACAGATATATGGAGCGCTGATGTGAGCTCAATATCTATGCTCAGTCTGACGGGACAGTATATTGATGCTGATTTCCAACTGCATAAAGTTCTCTTACATGCACAAGAATTCTCTGGTTCACATACAGCCTCTGCGCTTGCCATGGCTTTTGACGAAATGCTTAAAACTTGGAACATTTCCAAAAGCATAGTTCACTTAGTTGTACGTGATAATGCCGCAAACGTATCTAAAGCAATGCGGGATGCTCACTTACCTAGCTTGCCTTGTATGGCCCATACTCTACAGCTGACCGTAAATGAAGGTTTGCTGTCACAGCGCAGTGTAACTGACATTGTAGCGACTGGAAGAAAAATAGTTGGCCACTTCAAACATTCGCCGCTCGCATACTCCCGACTTCAGAATGTGCAGGCACAGCTTGGCCAGCCTAAGAAAAGGCTTCAACAAGACGTTCCAACTCGATGGAACAGCACATATTATATGCTGTCGAGTCTCATGGAGCAGAAACATGCTTTGGGGGCATATGCTGCAGACTTTGAATTACCTGTTACCCTCACTTCGTACCAATGGGGTCTAATCGAGAATATATTGACTCTTCTTGCACCATTTGAAGAGCTTACAAAAGAAATCAGCTCTTCCACTGCGACTGCAGCAGATGTCATTCCCTCAATCGTTGCACTGAAACGTCTCCTAAGAAAATGCGCTGAAACGGATCATGGCGTTAAAACTTTCAAATCCACTCTTTTGGAAGCAGTTGAGAAAAGATTCGGCGATATTGAACTGGAGCCCTTGTATTGTCTGGCTACGATCCTCGATCCAAGGTAATGACTAAAACATAATAAATATAAATTTAAAAATATATATAGAGAGAGAGGTTCTAACAGAATGTTATCTGTTTTTTTATAAAAAAGGTACAAGGATCGATATTTCACCAGCACAGTCAAAGATCAAGTACGAGGAATGCTTCAAAATGTGTTACAAACGGAAACAGGACGGATGGAAGAGACAAGAAATGCTGAAGGGAATGAAGAGCGCACAGAGGCGCCAGCAGAAAAAATACCACGCAGAGCAAGCGCATTGTTGGTGATGCACGATGAAATATTGGAAGAAAATTCAGAAGTGATTCAAGCCACGGGCAGCCCTACAGCACTGGAAATGCAGAGCTATCTGTCTGAGGCACAGCTACCAAGAAGCGAACAGCCGTTGGTGTACTGGCACACAAATAGGAGCCGCTTTCCTGCGCTCGCTGAAGTCGCAAAAGCGTACCTGTCTGCGCCTTGCACAAGCGTGGACAGCGAACGTTTGTTTAGCTCAGCTTCTCACGTGTTGGATGAGAAACGAAACAGACTTAGTTGTGACAAAGTTGAAATGCTTCTTTTTGTAAAGAAGAACATGCATTCACTTTTAAAAAGCCAGAAATAAACGTCAGTTCTGTTAAGGATGATTATTTTTATTTTACATTAAAATGATAGCCTTTTGACTTACTTTGATTTAAAAAACACCTGCTGTAGCACTAAACTTTATTTGATTTAACATTGTGGAATAATTTATTTATATACTTTGGTTTAATTTACTCTCACTGGTAAAGCCCTTTTTCTTTACACCAATTTTAAAAACAAAAACTGAGTGCTGATAAGTAAATGTCTTTGTTCAAGTTGTTGATATTGTGTTGATTGAGTTGTTTAAATTGTTGAGCTATGCAGTTGTTGCCTTTAATTTCAGATGGTTACAGTTATTGTTTTCAATAGCCAAAGCCAGTTTGGCCTGTGAAACACCAAATAAACATGTTGTTTATGTATACTCTCATTTTTGTCTTGTTTGTTGCTTAAAGGGAAAAATCGGAAATCGGTATCGGCCAGTTTGCTTGTAAAAAATCGGTATCGGAATCGGCCATGAAAAATCATGATCGGTGCATCCCTAATAATAAATCGACACGGAGTTAGCTTTCACTGTTATGCAGATGATACTCAACTTTATATTTCTTCGAAGCCTCATGAAACACAGCAGTTCCATCAAATAATGGAATGCATAGTCGATATAATAAACTGGATGAGTAACAACTTTTTATTACTGAACTCGGACAAAACAGAAGAGTTACTTATTGGACCGAAAACTGCTATACGTAACAACCAAGAATACTGCTTATCTATTGACGGATGTTCCATAAAACCCTCGTCGTCAGCAAAGAATCTTGGCGTTCTATTCGATAGTAATCTGTCATTTGAGAGCCACGTCACCGACACCTGTAAAATTGCATTTTTCCATTTTAAGAATATATCTAAACTACGTCATATGCTGTCGATGTCGGATGCAGAGAAGTTAATTCATGCATTCATGACATCAAGACTAGATTACTGTAATGCACTGTTAGGTGGTTTCCCTGCAGGCTTATTACAAAAACTCTAACTGGTCCAAAATGCGGCATCTCGAGTTCTTACACGTACAAAAAAGTATGAACACATTAGCCCGGTTCTGTCAACCTTGCACTGGTTACCTATAAAGCATTGCGTTAACTTTAAAATCTTGCTTATTACCTATAAAGCCCTACATGGTTTAGCTCCTCAGTACTTGAGTGAACTCCTCTTGTATTACAGTCCTTCACGTGAATTACGCTCTCAGGGGTCCTGTCAGTTGGTAATAACTAGAATTTCAAAATCAAGTGCAGGTGGTAGATCTTTTTTCTATCTAGCGCCTCAACTTTGGGATAGTCTTTCCTGCACTGTCCAGGAGGCAGACACAATGTCAGTTTAAATCTAGACTAAAGATGCATTTTTTTAATCTTGCATACACTACACTTCCGTAATATAAATCCTCTGAGGGTTTAGGCTGAATTAGTTAGATCAACCGGAACCAAAAACACAACTGATGTACTTGTTGCGTCAAAGAGTGCAGAACAGTACTCTACTCTCAGCCAGTCTTGTCTCATTGTTCCAAGGATACCACAGCGAGCAGGATGCAGTTCATGGCCGGACCTGATGGTAGAGTGGAGACCTGACAAGAGCGGAGATGATAGAGCTGGATAAAGAAGGACGCGGTCAATTGACACGTCCTCACCACAAATTTTCAAATGCTATTAGATTATTAATGATAATCTTAAACTATAATTTACCTTATTAGTAAATTTATTTATTTTATTCAGCCTTGTGCAAGCTCTCTGGAGCTTGTGCAGAGGCAGCAGCTTTTGCAAGAGGAGAACTGGAATCCCATGGTTGGGCCTGGGTTCTCCTGAGGTTTTTTTTCTCGATTAGAGTTTTGGGTTCCTCGCCACCGTTTGCATACTGTTTTTTGCACTATTTGCCTGGCCACGGGGGCTGCTTTATAATTAGAATTTTAAAGTTTTACTTAATTAATATTGCATATAGGAATTTATAGTCTGTTATATTTGACCTGTGCTTCTCTCTCCTTTATCTTAAATGTGTGCTCTCACTGTGCGTGCGTGTCTGTGTGTGTGCATGCGTATCTGTGTGTGCGCGCGTACTTGTCTGTGAACGTGTGTGTGTGCGTGCGCGTTGTGGGTCTGTGTGTCATGCGCAGTCCGTGTGTGTGTGCTCTATGTCTATGTGTGTTAGTACGTGTGCATATTGTGTGTGTGGAGTGTTTTGTATGTGGGTATGTTTGTCTTCTGTGTTTTCAACCTTTTCTTGTTTTTGCAGGTACAACTTTAATTGTTTTGCTTATAGTCAATATGTCTCATGTACAGCTGCTTTGTAACAATGAAAATGTAAAAGCGCTATATAAATAAAGTTGAGTTGAGTTATTATCCCCCATTTTATGTACAATAGTCTTTATTTTATATATGCATATTTTAGACTTTAGACTGTAAATCTTCATATCATGTAGGGTGGTGAAAAAATCGATTCACATATGAATCGCGATTCAGTCCTAGCGATTCTTTCGATTCACAGATTTCCAAAAATCGATTTTCTAGTTAAAATAACAATTGTTGATGTGTCGGAACAAAAAAGGCGAACTTTTTTGCGAGAACGGTGCGGCACCCGACAGTGAGAGACCGCACACCTTAAGCTCAGCAACAGGATGGCGGGGCTAAAAGAAATACAACCTGCTTTTTACTCAACTCAATCTCAACTCAACTTTATTTATATAGCGCTTTTACAATTTTCATTGTTACAAAGCAGCTGTACATGAGACACATTGACTACAAGCAAAACAATCAAAGTTGTACCTGCAAAAACAAGAAAAGGTTGAAAACACAGAAGACAGACACACCCACACACAAAACACTCCACACACACAACACGCACACCACCAACACCACACAGACACAGAGACACACACACACACACACGTACGTACACAGACAAGTACGCACACACACACACGCTCAGTGAGAGCACACATTTAGGATAAAGGAGAGAGAAGCACAGGTCAAATATAACAGATAATAAATTCCTATATGCAATATTAATTAAGTAAAACTTTAAGATTCTAAAGCAGCCCCCCCGGTCAGGCAGATAGTGCAAAAACAGTATGCAAACGGTGGCGAGGAACCCAAAACTCTAATCGAGAAAAAAAACCTCAGGAGAACCCAGGCCCAACCAGGGGATTCCAGTTCCCCTCTGGCAAAAGCTGCTGCCTCTGCACAAGCTCCAGAGAACTTGCACAACAAGGCTAAATAAAATAAATAAACTTAATAATAAAATAAATTATAGTTTAAGATTATCATTAATAATCTAATAGCATTTGAAGTTTTGTGGTGAAGACATGTCAAGAGACCGCGTCCTTCTTTATCCAGCTCTATCATCTCAGCTCTTGTCAGGTCCCCACTTCCCATTCTCCGCTCTACCATCAGGTCAGGCCATGAACTGCATCCTGCTCGCTGTGGTAACCTTGGAACAATGAGACAAGACTGGCTGAGAGTAGAGTACTGTTCTGTACTCTTTGATGCAACAAGTACATCAGTTGTGTTTTTGGTTCCGGTTGATCTAACTAATGCAGCCTAAACCCTCGAAGATTTATATTATGGAAGAGTAGTGTATGCAAGATTAAAAAGATGCGTCTTTAGTCTAGATTTAAACTGACAGAGTGTGTCTGCCTCCCGGACAGTGCAGGGAAGACTATTCCAAAGTTTAGGCGCTAGATAGGAAAAGGATCTACCACCTGCACTTGATTTTGAAATTCTAGGTATTACCAACTGACAGGACGCCTGAGAGCGTAATGCACGTGAAGGACTGTAATACAAAAGGAGTTCATTCAAGTACTGAGGAGCTAAACCATGTAAGGCTTTATAGGTAATAAGCAAGATTTTAAAGTTAACGCGATGCTTTATAGGTAACCAGTGCAAGGTTGACAGAACCGGGCTAATATGTTCATACTTTTTTGTACGTGTAAGAACTCGAGCTGCCGCGTTTTGGACCAATTGGAGTTTTTGTAATAAGCCTGCAGGGCAACCACCTAACAGTGCATTACAGTAATCTAGTCTTGATGTCATGAATGCATGAATTAACTTCTCTGCATCTGCGATTGACAGCATATGACGTAGTTTAGATATATTCTTAAGATGGAAAAACGCAATTTTACAGGTGTTGGCGACGTGGCTCTCAAATGACAGATTACTATCGAATAGAACGCCAAGATTCTTTGCTGACGACGAGGGTTTTATGGAACATCCGTCAATAGTTAAACAGTATTCTTGGTTGTTACTTATAGCAGTTTTCGGTCCAATAAGTAACACTTCCGTTTTGTCCGAGTTCAGTAATAAAAAGTTGTTACTCATCCAGTTTTTTATATCGACTATGCATTCCATTATTCGATGGAACTGCTGTGTTTCATGAGGCTTCGAGGAAATATAAAGTTGAGTATCATCAGCATAACAGTGAAAGCTAACTCCGTGTCGCTTTATTATATCTCCTAGAGGTAGCATGTATAATGCGAAGAGCAGAGGCCCTAAGACTGAGCCCTGTGGTACACCGTACTGGACTTGCGATTTGCGTGACACCTCATTGTTTATTGCTACAAATTGAAAACGGTCGGATAAATAAGATTTAAACATTTCAAAGCTATTCCTTAATGCCGACATAATTTTCGAGTCTATGTAGGAGTGTGCTGTGGTCAATGGTATCGAATGCAGCACTAAGGTCTAGCAGCACCAATAACGAGATACAACCTCGGTCAGACGCCAATAGCAGATCATTTGTAACTCTGATCAAAGCAGTCTCTGTACTGTGACATGCTCTAAATCCAGACTGGAATTCTTCATTGATGTCATTCCTTTGGAGGAAGGAGCATAATTGAGTTGAAACTACTTTTTCCAGAACTTTAGATATGAAAGGTAGATTCGATATAGGCCTGTAGTTCCTTAGTTCTCTAGGGTCGAGTTGGGGTTTTTTGACAAGGGGCCTTATAACAGCCACCTTATATGCTTTAGGCACATGTCCTAATGTCAGAGATGAGTTAATAATACCAAGAAGAGGATCTATAATTTCTGGGAGCATCTCTTTCAGTAGATTTGTAGGTATAGGGTCTAGTATGCATGTTGTTGATTTAGATGATCTAATAATTTTAGACAGCTCATCTTGATCTACGGTATAAAATAATTGCATTTTCTCCTTAAGGGCGCTGTAGTTAGTTTGTTCAGCGGGTTTCACTTCTGATTGCATTGTTATAATTTTTTCTCTAATATCTTGGATTTTATATGTGAAGTAGTTCATAAATTCATCACTGCTATGCTGATATACAGGATCAGAAGTCACTGACGATTTATTTTTTGTTAATTTAGCCACCGTGTTAAATAAAAACCTAGGGTTGTGCTGGTTTTCTTCTATTAGTGATGAAAAGTAGGCGGATCTAGAAGTTTTTAGGGCTTTCCTGTATTTTCGAATACTATCCTTCCATGCTGTACGAAATACCTCTAATTTAGTTTTCTTAAAGTTGCGCTCCATTTTTCGGGCCGCTTTCTTTAGAGCCTGAGTGTGTTCATTATACCACGGTGTGGGGCTGCCATTTTTAATCTTCTTTAAACGTAGTGGAGCAACTTTGTCTAGCGTTACCGAGAAGGTGGAATTAAAATTTTCAGTGGTAATGTCAAGATCTTCAACGTTATTTCTCATGATTTGAGACAATTCGGGCAGATTATCGAGAAACGCATCTTTGGTAGTTGAAGTTATTGTTCTACCATATTTGTAACAATGAGTTTTATTTGAGCCGTAGGCCAGTGAAGCAAACATAATACCAGATAATGATCCGAAATGTCTTCACTCTGCTGAAGGATTTTAACGTCGTCCACATTTATACCGTAAAACAGTATTAAATCTAAAGTATGATTACGAAGGTGAGTGGGTCCTGACACATGTTGACTAATGCCCATGGAGTTAAGAGTGTCTTTGAAAGCCATTCCTAAGGCATCTGTAACGTTATCTACGTGGATGTTAAAGTCACCAACGACAAGGAGTCTATCTGCGGCCAGTACTAGTTCTGATAAGAACCCACCAAATTCTTTAATAAAATCTGTGTGGTGCCCTGGAGGCCTATATACAATAGCTAGAATCAATTTAAAAAGAGTTTTATCTTTAGTATTAGGTGTTGAAACATGAAGAACCATGACTTCAAAAGAATTATATTTAGAGTTCGACTTCTGGGAAATGCTAAGAGAGTTATTGTAAAGTGCTGCGACACCTCCCCCTCTGCCTTTTAGACGAGGCTCGTGTTTATAATAATAATCTTGGGGGACAGATTCATTTAAAGCAATATAATCATCTGGTTTTAGCCATGTTTCTGTCAAACAGAGCATGTCTATTTTATGATCTGTTATCATATCGTTAACAAAAAGTGCTTTATTAGAGAGAGATCTAATATTTAGCAATCCGAGTCGTAACAGTTGATTATCTGTATTTTGTTCATGTTTAGTTTGTTTAACGTTTATTAAATTACTTTCAAGAGGTTTACGCATTATTTTATGTTTGCTAATCCGGGGGACAGACACAGTCTCTATTTTGTGATGTTTGGGAGAACGGATTACTACATGTTGTACATTTTGTGTATTCTGCGATGTGAGACGGCAAGCAGACAGTTGGTTAAGCCATACTGTCTGCTCCCTGACCTGGGCCCCAGCGAGTCAAGTTTTAGCATTAGCATTAAGACTTTTTGCCATATTTCTAGACAGGATGGAAATCCCAGCCCAGGAGGGATGGAGACCATCTCGTTTCAACAGGTCAGGTCTGCCCTCAAAACTCTTCCAGTTATTTATAAAAATTATATCATTAGCGATGGCAAGTTTTTGGAAATACTTTGGATTTTATCAACTCTATGGTAAGAAGGAGCTTGACAAGATGTATGCAATATGCAAGATTTGTAAAGCGAAGGTAAAGTAATTTGAGAACACTAAACGTAAAGACTCACATCGAATGCCATCATTCCAGCAAAATGGAATAAAATCTAACCTCATCACTGGCGCAGCCCTTTTTGAGCCTACACGTCAACCCACTGTTGGCACTAAAATGGCTGTAACTCATGAATTCTTTTTTGAAAGAAGAAAATTAGCAGATTATTGCTAAAAAAAGGAAATCACAAAAAATTTTAGTGATTTTGCCATGTTTATTGTAATAAAAAACTATAAAAGCTTTGTTTTTCTTTTATAAAAAAAAATACATTTAAAATAATTATGGATCAGCCCCAAAATTTCATAAGTCAAAGTCTCAAGGATCACCAATTGTTGTATCAAGTTTGGTCTTGATATATCAGCTTTTTAGCTGCAATATTGCGAAGACCCACTATGAGGCCCATATGCTTTCCATTGGCTTTAACACTTGATCTGAAATTTGTCCACAACAGACATTGAGACACTTTTTTTTACTTTTCCAATTAATAGACACAATGAAAAAATACACAAGCACAGAAACAAAATAAAAACAATACATTTGTATGATACTATATTGTGAGAAGGGAAAGGACATAAACATTTTTAAGCCCACTCTTTAAAAAAAAGAAACAATTATTCTTCCTACACACATTATTCTATAAAACGGCGATGAAATATGTTTCATATAGACTTTCCAACGATATAATGTTTGTCACAATAAGATAAGAATTCACATGCAAAATCTTTAAGTAAATCAGCTGTCCCGGATACGGGACGGCGCCAGTTAACTAAACATATATCAACTCAACTTTATTTATATAGCGCTTTTTACAATTGTCATTGTTATAAAGCAGCAGTACATAAGACATATTGACTATAAGCAAACCAATTAAAGTTGTACCTGCAAAAACAAGAAAAAGGTGAAAACAAAGAAGACAGACATACCCACATACAAAAAAACTCCACACACACACACAAACAAACAAACACACACAGACACGCACAGTGAGAGCACACATTTAAGATAAATGAGAGAGAAGCACAGGTCAAATATAACAGACTATAAATTCCTATATGCAATATTAATTAAGTAAAACGTTAAAATTCTAAAGCAGCCCCCCGGCCAGGCAAAAAACAGTATGCAAACGGTGGCGAGGAACCCAAAACTCTAATCGAGAAAAAAAACTTCAGGAGAACCCAGGCCCAACCATGGGATTCCAGTTCCCCTCTGGCAAAAGCTGCTGCCTCTGCACAAGCTCCAGAGAGCTTGCACAAGGCTAAATAAAATAAATAAACTTACTAATAAGGTATGTCGTGTCAAGTGACCGTGTCCTTTTTTATCCAGCTCTATCATCTCAGCTGTTGTCAGGTCTCCGCTCTACCATCAGGTCAGGCCATGAACTGCATCCTGCTCGCTGTGGCAACCTTGGAACAATGAGACAAGACTGGCTGAGAGTAGAGTACTGTTCTGCACTCTTTGATGCAACAAGTACATCAGTTGTGTTTTTGGTTCCGGTTGATCTAACTAGTGCAGCCTAAACCCTCAGAAGATTTATATTATGGAAGTGTAGTGTTTTCAAGATTAAAAAGATGCTACCACCTGCACTTGATTTTTAAATTCTATGTTTTACCAACTGACAGGACGTGTGTAATGCATGTGAAGGACTGTAATATAAAAGGAGCTCATTCAAGTACTGAGGAGCTAAACCATGTTGGGCTTTATAGGTAATAAGCAAGATTTTGAAGTTAACGCGATGCTTTATAGGTAACCAGTGCAAGGTTGACAGAACCGGGCTAATATGTTCATACTTATATCACATCTAATTTTGAGAAAGAATAGTTATTAAAAATCGTAAATCGATTTTTAATCGAATCATGACCCCAAGAATCAATATGAATCGAATTGTGAGGTACCAAAAGATTCCCACCCCTATTATATTGTATTGTAATTGTGTTGAATGTCTGTACTAGAAGCTTCCAACACCAAAGAAAATCCCTTGTGTGTGCAAGCAGACTTGGCAATAAAGCTCTTCTGATTCTTCTGATTCTGATAATTGGACTTAAAATACGCTGTCATTTTTTAACGAGTGATACATCAACATCATTCTCAACTAAAGGGTCTACTTCTATTTGTGTACACTCACAATAAACCACAAAACATTTAATTTTTTTATTAAATAAAGAAAGTTTAAGTTACATTTAGGGCTGTCAAACGATTAATCGTGATTAATCGCTTCCGGAATAAAAGTTTGTGTTTACACAATATACTGTATGTCTGTGTACTGTGCACAATCATTTTGTATTTATAAAAACATACATATAATATAAAAATATAAAATATAAAAATAATAAATGTTTTTATTTAAATGTTTTATTTTATTTATTTAAATTATTGGTAAATATAAATAATTGCAGGTAAATATTTAAATTTTATTTCTGATAGACAACCCTAGTGTAACGTCTGTTAGCTGCAGTGCCCTCGTGCTCCACAAGAGAGCACTTTCCCCATCACCCGGAATTCTTTATTCACTACATTTCCCATAACCCATTGTCCGGACTCATTGAACACTAATCATTCTCACCTGTGTGTTATTACATTTACAGCTACATTTAGTCATTTAGCAGATGCTTTTATCCAAAGCGACTTACAGATGAGGGAAACAATGGAAGTAATTGGAGCAACATAAGGACAACAAAAAGCATAACAAAAAGCATAAGTGCAATAAAAGAAAATTGGTCTCATATAGCCTATCACAGTATGCAGAGCTAAGGTTTTTTTTTTTTTTTGAAAGTAGAAAAGAGATAGAAGTCAGAACTGATCAGTCAGGTGTTGACGGAAGAGATGTGTTTTCAGACAATTCTTAAAGATGGATACAGAATCTGCTGATCTTGTAGCAGTGTAGCAGTTGTACCGATCCCGAGAAGGATCTTGTTACTGTTATATAAAAGTGTTACTTGTTACTTGTTATGTTACTTGTTACTGTTATATAAAAGTAATCCCTTACCTTGCAATATTACTGTCTCAGAATTGTAATGCATTACATGACTCCTGTATTACTTTTGAGTTACTTTCACCAAAATAATTACAGAAGTAGAACTTAACATTCTAAAATGACAAAATGTCTTGGGGAAAAATATTTTGTATTTTGGAAATACAAAAATACAATCAACCTCTTTATTAGACTGCTGATTTCTTGAATTAACTAGGATATACAAAACTAAATACTAAAACATACTAAGATTAAATGCATTTAAATACAAAATAATCTTACAAAATAATAGTATTTTGTATTTCAAATGGATATATTTGAAACACTGCCCATCCATGTAGTCTAATAAGGAGGTTGATTGGCAAAAAGTATTTTAGTTTGAAAATACAAACATACTAAGATTAAACACATTTAAATACAAAATACATTTAATTTTTTTCAAAGGTATTTAAATACAAAATAGTCCCATCCCATCACTGAACTAGATTATATAGAATTCTAGCTAGTCATCATGTAAACGTTAGCATACCTTGTCATTGCTGCTGGTCACAGGGATCTTGCTAACTAGCTTCCTGAAAGCAGCCCAATGACCCCTCAAAACCTGCCCAAACGGAATGAAAACTTGCCAAATTATTTTCCGTTGTCAAATCAAAGTTAACGACTGCCAAAAGACGTTTCTATTGCTATATTTACTTATCTGAATGGTTTCCTAGGTATTGTATATATTTTTGGTTCTGTTGAACTCAAAAGATGTTTTGGGGGATTTAGGAAAGAAAACAATTCTGGGTCACCTTTGACTACCGTTATAATTTTTTCAGCCATGGTAGTCAATGATTCCAAAGAATTTTCAGTTACTAACATTCTACCAAATATCTTTGTGTTCAACTGAACAAAAAAATGTATACAGGTTTGGAACAACTAGAAGGTGAGTAATCCATAACAGAATTTTCATTTTTGGGTGGAGTGTCCCTTTAAAAAAGATCCCATGTGTGCTCGAGGACACGAACGGAAATGGACGAGAAACGTGTTTTCTCTTTGTAAGACATGCAAGATGGTGGTTTTACGTTACACATCCAGCCCACCAGCGCCGCCGACAGAAAAAAGATAGACTTTACCCCGAATCCCAACCGCCATGCAAAAAGCGCTTACTTATCCAGCTTATTTGTTTCAAAGGTGCTCAGTATAAACTCCGGGTACTACGCTAATGTTCAGGCTGTGATTTAAGTGATAAACGAAGTACTAGGCCCATCGGTGGTCTTGGGCCACGATCGATTGACAAACAAAGTCTTTCTGAGAGCGAAGCCTAACATTTCAATATCGTTCTACGGCAAGCTAGCCAATATCTTAGGAGTGCGACCTGACGATGCTTTGGGACTAATCAACTACAATGAAAAAGCTGATTTTGAAAGAGATGTTGTCACGTACGCCCCTCATCAAGCCGATATCCACGCAGGATTCTATACGATCTATGTTTACACCGACATTATTGAATACCAAACGGTGGGCGATTCATATGTCCCCCTTTTGAGATGTGTTCATGTTTCGGGTAAAGATAAGGAATCGATTACGATTCGTAATGAGAAGCCTCATTACTTGGCTGTCAACAAGTCTGTCATCACAGACATCGACGTGATATTGAAGGATGACCAAAACCTCGAAGTACCATTTTCACACGGAAAAGTCATTGTAAAATTACAATTTAAGCCGTCGAAACAATCCGTTCTCTGAAAATAAACTAACATAAGCACGTGTTGGTTACCGACATCCTCATTACGCGCCGGTCTTCACAGACCTAGACATAGAATTGAACGACGACCGATCCCTTGAAATTTCTGCGCTGAAATTTGAAAAATGAATTATTATAACCACCACACGATAAATACGAAAGATTTCGTAGATTATTACCATAACATTGTGTCAGATGTCGTCACGACTGCCCTGTCGAGAGCTCATAAGACTCTAGATGGATTGGGTCTGATGGTCATGGCTCATAAACGCATGACTAAACTGCTGGGGGTAAGGAGGCGTGGTTATTCGATAAAGAAAACAAATAGCGGCATGAAGAAATGTTCAGTAGCGTGAAGAAAGCGTAAGAAACCTGTTAAGCGAAGCAAGTCGACTAAGAGATCCGTAAAGACCATATTCTAACATGGCATTACTGCACAGCATGTCCGGGGAATGTATCAATTCCGAGCTGGATTTATTTTCAGTTCCACCGACGCAGACGGTTCTCAAGAAAAACACCTATTTAGAAGTACCGCCTTTATCCGCTATATCAGACTCCGCGCCATTGGAGGTTTTTTATCGCAGGGACCGGAGAAGATTACTTGGACTTAAATAATACGTTACTTTTTCTCAGACTTAAAATAACAAAACCTAACGGCGGCGACATTCCTGACCCCGCGTCGGTAGGTCTGACAAACTATCCCGGAGCCACCATATTTTCACAAGTCGACGTGAGTCTTGGAGACCGTCTGATATCGCAGAGTTCGAGCACCTACCCTTATCGCTGCATCATCGAGTGTCTTATGAACTACAGTAAAGATGCGTTGGAAACGATTTTCACATCAGGCCTGTTTGACAAGGACACGGCCGGAGACATGGACGAGGATGACCCATTAGGCGAAAACGTGGGTCTGACAAAAAGGTCAAACTACACAAAGGGTGGCAAGGTGGTCGAGCTACTAGCGCCTATTCACAGCGACATTTTCTTTCAAGAAAAATTACTGTTAAACGGTGTCGACGTCAAAATATGTTTGACCAGAGCCAAAAACGAATTCTGTCTGATGAGAAGCGACGATGTGGCCTACAATGTAAAAATCGTCTCGGCATCCCTATTTGTCAAGAAAGTCAGCGTGTCGCCGTCTGTGAGACTGGGGCATGCCCAGGCTCTGCTCGCCGCTACTGCAAAGTACCTATAGACAGAGTATGCCTCAAAACCCTGTCTTTACTTACAGGATCCCACGTTTCGAATCAAGAAAACTTGTTTTTAGGAACGCTGCCGAAATCAATCATTCTGGGGATGGTCGATAATGACGCATTTAGCGGAGCGTACGATAAAAACCCATTTACTTTCAATCATTACGACATGGTGTTCCTGGCCATCTAGGTCGACGGTCAACAAGTGCCCACCAAGCCGCTACAGCCGGATTTCGATTCAGGAGCCGCGGCGCGCGAAGATTACCAGCTGGTGATGTCTACAGGGAGACATCTGAAAAACCACGGGCTCGCATTCGATAGAGGCGAGTTTCTGAATGGTTACAGCCTGTTCGCATTTAACCTAACACCCGACGAAGAGTGCGGACAGCACCTGTCGCTCGTCAAGTCCGGGAACATAAGGCTAGAAGTGCGGTTCAAAAAGGCGCTAGCTAATACCATTACGCTAATCTTTTACGCGGTGTTCGATTTGATCATTCAAGTTTCAAATCGCATACAGATCCTGGTCGATCATTATTGATCTATAAAATGAACACTTTACAGCTCACGACAATCATGGACAAAATTTCGCGTAACGCTCATTTTCTCGGCGTTCTCGCATGCGATCAACTAGCCGAAAGACCAATAAGGACCTTACCGGCGATGGCAATAATCAACACTCATGCTTCGGAGCTACCGGGCGAGCACTGGTTAGCCGTTTATTTAGGTCGAGAGGGATCCGCGTGTTTTTTCGACAGTTTCGGGAATCTGCCCGACGATGAACGTTTTCCCCGCACCATCAAAAACTTTCTAGTAACCAACAGCTCGGATACTCGGTATTCGACCAGACGAGTTCAGGATTTTACGTCGGATGTTTGCGGACAGCACTGCGTGTTCTTTCTCTATCAACTAGCCAAGGGTCTCGACTATAACGATGTGATGGGACTGTATAGCGATGATTATATTAAAAATGATAGAATGGCGTCGCTCTTTGCGAAAAAATTATGGATGAACGGACTTCATGAAAAATCGTCTCGATGCATTCGGTGTGTGCAGACCTGTAATTCTTTTGCATGCATATTCAAGTAATAAACATACATTGTACGACTAAATAAAAACTCTTAAAGACATATGGTCTTTACTTGTTTTTTATTATTGAGATTGTCCATCGGGTACACTATTATCGTCAAAATTCTAGCCTCTATCCATAGAAGCGGAATAAAATGGTGATTCAGAAAAGGCATATCGAGGTGCCGATGCGCGTAATTGCTTCCTGGCTTTTTTAGAACGAGTTACTGGAGCGGTGGGTCGCAAAGGTGTGCCTCTTATTGAATTAATAGCTCGTCTAACGTGATGATTCGGAACTGTAGAAAACGGTATGTTTAATTCGGCGAAGGTCCGTAGAAACTCTGTCCATCCTACCGGTCTTCTGTCATCCCTAACCTTTTGTGGGTTGGTAACATTTTTTTATCAAATCCAGCATGTGCGACCCTGGTATGACGCTCCCCCTAAACACAAACTCCCCCGTCGAGCTCCACATAGACGCTCCTTTATCTTTAGAATTTTTTTCTAATATGAGTCTTTCAAACTTTGCTATGTCATGAAGACCGATCTTGTCTTGAATCGTAAAGCCCCCATCATTTTGGATTACAGCTGAGTGGCTTTCCAGATCGCTCTCAGGTAATTCAGGGTCGAGAAAATGGGCTAGACAGATAGAAAAGCACAAATTATTCGCAATATTGATCGGGCAAAATAAACGTAACTTTTTTCTTTTGATCACCTGGTCGAGAGCCAAATCTGTAAGTTTACGACGATGGCTACCTCCCTCTTGTCTGTTTGAAGCCACGGTAGTGCCTTTCTCGACCGAGTCGTCACACTATAACCTGTCATCGCTCTGTAAAATTTTTTCGATTTGATCGGTAAATACATTAATGTCTTTATCATTGCCGGGTGATAATATCGCTGTAACATCGGATTTAAGACTGGGCCCTCTCAGGGTTAAACTAACTACGCTGCCATCCCCGCCGATTTGTCTGGCAAACATCACAATTTCGTTCATGGTCTCATACAGCCGAACGTGATACGTCGCCAAATATGTAGCGCCAATATCCCACAGATTCATGGGTCTTCTCAATTCCACACTGTTGAAACAAGGTCTCGGTAAATGCGATAACCTTTTATGGTACCGCCATCTCGTATCAAAGCATCGAGGTCGGCGCTGCTAGTCCTCTGTGTATCGGAAGTTGAGGGCCGTTCGTTATCGACATTACCTCTAGGGGGAGCCGAGTCAGTAGTCAGGACGGTTGTATCTGATAACGCACTGCCGTCTTGTACGGTGTTTGTGTCCCTCGTATTTAATATTTTGCATAGTCTGATGCATGGATTAAAATCTGTACTTTCACGTATCGCCGCTTCAAAATATTCCAAATTAGAAATCTGTTGGGGCGGCACGCTATTAAAAGTTTGTTCATGTACAGGGTGTGTATTTAACAGTAGTCGTAGTCTATCGGTGTTATGATGATGGGACTCTGCGTGCATTCCAATCGCTCTCTGTAACAGGTCTGAGAGAGTTTGATCTGGATGACAGCCATGCCCGGCCTCTGAACATTTTTCATCGGCCATCCCTCCCGTATGGTTTCATATTTAACCTGGGAGTGCTCTCTCGGCATCTGACGGGAGTTCAATACTCACTGCATCAGATGGGCAAAACAGGCTGAAAGGCATAGTTATTAAACCGGGAGTGCTCTCTCGGCATCTGACGGGAGTTCAATACTCACTGCATCGGATGGGCAAAACAGGCTGAAAGGCATAGTTATTAAACCGAGAGAGCTCTCTTGGCATCTGACTGGAGTTCAATACTCACTGCATCAGATGGGCAAAACAGGCAAGAAAGGTATAGATATTAAACCGGGAGGGCTCTCTCGGCATCTGACGGGAGTTCAATACTCCCTGCATCAGATGGGCAAAACAGGCAGAAAGGCATAGTTATAGGACCGGGAGGGCTCTCTTGCGGCGTCTGACGGGAGTTCGATACTTGCTGCATCGGATGGGTAAAATGGGCAGAAAGGCATAGTTATTAGACCGGAAGGACGTAGACAATTTAATTGGAAGAATTGTGGGGTTTAATTTAGCTGATTAGGGTTTGGTGGGCTTTTTTTAATGTGGAGTCGACCGGTTCTGATGTCGCTTTTTAAAGAATCTGAGGACCATCGTCCAAGGGTTTGTATTTGGTGCTGAGAGAGGCCTTTTTGAGTGGCTGAGGTTGCTGCACCGATGCGAAAAGAATGACTGGAGAAATTATCTGCGGGAAAACCTGATAGCTGGAGGACTGATTTGAGCTGTTTTTGAAACCAGAAGCAAGTGACAGGTTTGTTTTAATTGTCTACAAAAAAAGGTTCGAAGAGGGATTTAGCCTGGGTGCGTTTTAGGAGGATGTAAGCCAGAGTGGTTTGGTAAGGTTGGACTAGAGACAGGAGGTTGAAAATGTAAACTAAATGGCCCTTTTTTGCCTGGTCTGTCTTGCTTTGTTTAATTAAGTAGGAGATAGTTTCACTATCGAGAACAGATAGATCTGAAATGGTGGGGTGGACTTTTACGTCGAATTTGGAGGTGATAGCGAGTTCTGAGCATCTGAGAAAACCGAAAAAAGCAAGGATGAACATGGCATCGAGTGTACAGGCTGTGTTGATAGGCCGGTAGCTTGTGCAAAGGGTTTGGATGCATTTGGTAAGAATGTCTAGCGTTATTGGTTGTCTGGCGTCGAGGCGGGTGGGTTGGTTTCGTTGGATTCCTCTGATCAGGAGGGAAGTTTGAGAGTTATTTATTTTGGGGGATGGAGTTCCGAAAATAAGTTTATAGAAGAATTGGATGCTGCTTAGGTAACCTTTGATGGATCAGACTTGGAGGGCTTTAACGACGTTGATATATGAGATGAATGAGGATATTGAAAGGAGGGAAAAATCGGGAAACGGTAGGATATGAGCGAAGTGGACTGCTCTAAAGCACCTCCACGCTGTCACATATGATTGGAGGGTTCTGGGAGAAAATGCTTGGAGTATGGTGTTGAGCGTTGCTTCCAGGAGAGGTTTTAACGGGTGGGTCATGGGAATATTAGTGCGGAATAGTGAGGTTCTGGAGTTGGGAATTGGTCCGCCTCTGGAGCCAACATCTTGAATTTCTGAAACAGAAAACAAGAAAGACAGTTAGCGACTTGATTTTTGGAACCGGGAATATGTTTGGCGACCATAAATTGGTTCCATGCTGAGATCCAGATGAGCCGTTTTAAGAGGCTTTAGAGCGGGTGAATGAGAGCGGCCTTTATTGATACACTGTACTGTTTCTTCGCAACTGGGGGGGCCATGGGGACGCAAACCAGCATCCTTGATAAAACTCTCCGAAGCCGACTGTGGGAGCTGCATCTATGAAAAGTTGAAAGTCGATGGGGGAAGATACTAGATTGTAATAGAAAAAAAGTTAAGCCGTTCCACTGTTTTAGTAATTTAATACATAGTGAGAGTTCGTCGCAGCATGCCTGGGTTATGGCGATTTGATCCTCTAGTGCGGCGACTTTGTGGAATAATGAACATGGCGAAGTTTAGGTAGCCGAGTAGGGATAAGAGTTCGCGTTTGGAACAACTTGGGTTGCTTAAGAGGGTGGAGGCTACTAATATTATCCTGTTGATTTTTTCCTTAGGCAGGGACACTTGGAATTTGGACAAATCGAGTTTAATACCTGGGAACTCGATTGACGTATCGGGACCCATTGTTTTTTCCTGGGCGATGAGGATCCCAAACTCAGAAAAAACTGTGAGTATGTGTGTAGCTGGAATGGCATTGGGAAGAAATATGATTAGGAAGTCGTCGAGCAAGTGGATGACGTGGTGAATAGCTTAATTATTTGACAAGATCCAGCAAACAGCTTCTGACAGCATGTCAAATATCTTTGGGCTGCTTTTGCATCCGAAAGTTAATCGAACGCCGAAGTAGAACTTGCCGTGCCAGTGGACTCCAAATAAGTGCCAAGATTCTGGATGGATGGGCATGACTTTGAAAGCTGAGATGATGTCAGTTTTTGCCATCCAGGCAAAACATTTTAACATTTTGATCGCATGGTCAATGCTGTGGTATTTGAGAGAATATTCTTCCGAAGAAATCAAGCTGTTTATGCTTGGGAAAGGAGAGTTATGCGGAGCTGACAGGTCTATTATAAGGCGTTTCTTGCCCGAGAACTTTCTAGTAGTGATTATGATGGGACTGATACGACATACTGGCAATGGGAGGGTGTCGAAAGGGCCAATCATGAAAGCTGACCCAACTTCTTTTTTAATCAGATTATCTACTACATCAGGCTCTGCGAGAGTGGATTGGAGGTTAATACAGATGATGCTTTGGGATAGCGGGCATTCCACTCCGGGTTTAAAACCGAGTTTAAGGCCGGACAAGAGGTAATTAGTAAATTCAGGGTCTGGGTGGTGAGATAGTTCGATAGACAGATGAGAAACATTCACAGGAGTCGACAAGTAATTTTTAGATTTTTTTATTGAGAGTTCTTTTAAAAGGGCATATGAGGCAGGCATGGGCGCCGCCACAAACATTACATATGTGCAGAAACTGGCAATGTTGTCTGGTGCATGTGCCAATGTTAAAGCTGATGCAGGATTCTCTTTGGCCGGAGGAATATGGAGCATGACCGCGAGGATTTGCATTAAAGGTAGCGGGTCTTGGCGTATAGCTGGTGGATTTGATTGAGGTCGTGTCTGGGCAAGGGGGAATAGAACGGTTAATTTGTGGGCAAAACGTGGTGGAATGGGCTACCTACCTGCAGATGGAGCAGGAGATGCTTCTACAGCCTAAAAACACCCTGCTGTGGAGATCAGGGTCGATTGCACCCCAGTAGGGACATTGGTTTTATTGAGCCACTCGAACTGAGCATTTAGCAGAAAACAGCTTGTGGTAGGTGTAGAAGTCCCCTCCTCAATAGGACAGCGCGAGCTCCGCTATTATGGCTAAATAGTAGCTTAGTTCACGCCGCCTGTGGGGGAAGGCAGAACAGATTATTTCTGCTTAGCGACTGAATGCGATGTAGAATTCTGGGAATGACAAATGCGGGATGATGGTGCGTTTTGTTTTTTTAGAGTGACAGAAAAATGTCCACAGTCTATTTGGCGGTTAGATTCAGATGTGGGAATTAATGATAGTAGAGATTAGTGTTGTCAAAAATATCGATATTTCGATAAGTATCGATACTGAAGAATCTGAAACGGTTCCAATACCCATGTCCCACGTATCATATCAGCTGCGCGTTCCCGCTCTCTTTCTCTTTTCCGACAGTGAGTTAACACACACTGCACGTGAACGCATAACAACAGAGCCCCGCCTCCTCTCACATACTTGACTCGTTTGTGGCAGTTAAATCGTGTTTATGTTAGAAAAGATGGCCAGTCTCAGTAACACATCTGGCGTGGTGCACGCTCGTTACGCTTCCCGTGTTTACCATAGCGATCCATGTATGTGCGCTGATCAATAACTTTATCCACTCGTTTCATTCGCCCTGGTTATATGTTGTTTATGTTAGTACAGAGTCTCCGCAACAGTTCTCATGTTTAATGCACGCGTTTCTGTCTTTATGTGCGCTCATCAATGATTTCATCCACTCGTCTCGTTCGCTCCGGTTAATTTGATGTTTGAAATAATGCTGGTGCGAGTGATGTCTCCGCAACAGTTCTCGCGTGTGATACACGTTTGCACTCCAGTGTTTACCATAGCGCTCTATGTGTGTGCGCTGTTCAATGATTTCATCCACTCGTCTCATTCGCTCCGGTTAAAAGTTGTTCATGTTAAAAAGATGTCCAGTGCGGAGTCTCTGCAACACTTCTTGCGTTTAAGTTTGCGTTTCTGTCTATATGTGCGCTGATCAATGATTACAGTATGGGCCTATGTGAATAAAAGCCAATTTAGCCAAATAAAAATGTAGGCTATTAACTAACATTAACGAACAATGAATGAGCAATACATTTGTTCAAGTATTTATTAATCTCTTTTAAATGTTAGTTAAAAAATACAACTATTTATGTAAGCTCCCCTGTTGAAAAATCCAGTATATGCTGGGTAAGGTATGTTTTGACCGATGCTGGTTTGATCTTAAACCAGCTAAGAACCATCTTAAATCAGCATATGACCATCTTAAACCAGCACATGAGCAGTTTAAACCAGCACAAACCAGCAAACCAGCATCAAAACATACCAAACCAGCATAAGCTGTTTTTTTCAACAGGGTCTGGTCCATTAATACTGACAAATACAACTTTGATTTTAAATAGTAAATGTATTCGTAAAATTAACATTAGATTAACAATTAATAAATAATGTAAAAATATATACCTCATTGTCTAGTCTTGTTCAATTTAACTTCAAATAAAATTTAAAAAGGCCTATATTGCTAATGCTTATTAGGGCCTTATTGCTATGGCAGTTTATTCCCCGTGGTATCGAAAATGGTATCGAATATCTATATTTTTTTAGGTATTGAATCGAAGTTAGAAATTCCAGTATCGTGACAACACTAGTAGATATGTGAGATCGACATCCATACGTGCCAGGATTTGGGCCCTGATGTTGTGAGCCACTGGGGATGGCATTTGGAGGGGCAGGAAGCGGATTTGCTGTGAAGAGAGAAATTCAATTCAATTTATTTATATAGTGCTTTTCACAATGTGCATTGTTCCAAAGCTGCTTTACAGGAGCAAATAAGAAAAACACAGAAAGGTAAAACACAGCACAGTGCATGGTGTTTATAGACCAAGCAAGATCATTCTAATAAATAAATGAATAAATGCAGTCTCCCGGTGAGCAAGCCAACACTGCCCTGCTGTGGCGAGGAACCCAAACTCCAATGATGAATAAATGGAGAAAAAAAAACCTCGAGAGAAACCAGGCTCAGCCGGGAGGGCCAGATCTCCTCTGACGTGTCATAGCTGCACTCAGTGACTCCGACCAAAAGCCATCGAGCAAACGTCCACGAAGAACAGGGAGAGCCCACCAGCAGAAACCGTGCAGGTCCAACTCGGTCTCATTCCGCGATCGACACAAGACAACAGAGGAACAACCAGGGAAAAATAGTAATGGCATAATGTAACTTTATTCCCCTGTTGTCTGACCTCGACCACAAAACAAGACCAAACCAGACCCACACAGCCCCAACAAATGAAACCCCCCAAACCACAACCAACAAGAAAAAGGAGGGTAAGAGGGTAATGAGTGAGCCGGTGCTGAAAGCGGAGACAGCCTCACGCTTGAATCGGTCCCTGGAACGTGTGGAGGGAAATTGATGAGTGCTTAGGAAGGAAACGGAGGGTAAGAGAGTGATGGGTGAGCCTGTACTGAAAGTGGAGGCAACCTCATGCTTGCATTGGCAGCTGTAGAAGGTGAGCCACGGAAAGGGTGAGAGGTTTGAGAAAGGCGGAAGTTGCTGCGATCCCTGTGAGTCTTGGGGCGCTAGCGGAGGCTGCCTCATGCTAGCATCTGCTACAGGAGCTGGCAGCCATTGGAGTTGAAAAGGGGCAGAGAAGGCGGGGAAAAGGGCTGGGAAGAAGGGCCGGTGGTCTCGGCTACATACAGCGCTGCGGCCGTGGGAGAAAACAGTAAAAATCTCCATAATTCCTTGGAATAGTATTAAGTGTTTTTACATTTGTCCACAAATATAAATGTGTGAATGTGTTCTGAAGTCCACAGTCAACGCAGCCATCTACCAGGAAATTTTAGAGCACTTCATGCTTCCTTCTACTGACAAGCTTTATGGAGATGCTGATTTCATTTTCCAGCAGGACTTGGCACCTGCCCACACTGCCAAAGGTACCAAAAGCTGGTTCAATGACCATGGTGGTACTGTGCTTGATTGGTCAGCAAACCCACCTGACCTGAACCCCATAGAGAATCTATGGGTATTGTCAAGAGGAAGATGAGAGACACCAGACCCAACAATGCAGATGACCTGAAGGCCACTATCAAAGCAACCTGGGCTTCCATTACACCTGAGCAGTGCCACAGGCTGATTGCCTCCATGCCACGCCACATTGATGCAGTAATTCATGCAAAAGAAGGCCAAACCAAATATTGAGTGCATATAAATTAACACACTTTTCAGAAGCATGACATTTGTTTAAAATATCCTTTTTTTATTGATCTTATGTAATATTCAAATTTTCTGAGACACTGAATCTTTGGTTTTCATTATCTGTAAGCCATAATCATCAAAATTTCAAGAAATAAAGGCTTAAAATATTTCACTCTATGTGCAATGAATCAATATAATATATGGGTTTCACTTTCTGAAATGAGTGACAAAAAATATTGACCTTTTTGTGATATTCTAATTTTTTGAGAAAATTGTTGATGAATTTGGTGTCAAGAGCATGCAGTGTTATTTAGCCGTATGCATTAAACAGTGGACAATCACATTAACATTATTATACCTTAATGTAGCCTATCATTAAACATATGGTATACTCCAAGTACTACACAGTATGTCTCCCTCATCTGACACACTTGATCCAACTCATCAGTTCATTAGCAGAGACTAGGGATGTAACGATTCACCTTGAGCCGGTTGAAAATCGGTTATAATGAGTGATGATTCAATTCGGTTGAGGCTTGAACTGAATCGCAATACATTCTTTGAACAGCAGGGGCCGCTATTTTCACTGCAAACCTAAACGTGGATGCTGATATTTCTTAAATGCAAAAAAATCCAATAAAAGCACAGACAGTATTAGTTCGTTTATATTAAATAGACTTTTTCTATTATTAATTTGTTATAAAATCGCAGTTTACTTTTGTTATTTGAAATAAAACATTATTTTATTATGCAAAGAAACGTGAAGCATTTAAGAAGGCATGCAAGGGTAGTTGTTCATTTCTAATTTGTTTCAACTCATTTTTTAAAAATAAATCGTGAGTAAATCGTGAATAAATCGCATCGTGAGATCAGAATCGTGAATCGCATCGTATCGTGAGCTGAGTGAATCGTTACATCCCTAGCAGAGACTAAAAGACCTGAATTGGATGTGTCAGTTGAGGGAAACCTACTAAATGTGCAGTACTAGGGGTCTTCCAGGACTGGTGTCGGAACCACTTGTCCATAGACTTTTGCAGCCAAGCAAACAAGTAACTGAGTGTGTGAGAAGATCATTATTTTATGTAATT
Organism: Triplophysa rosa; assembly: GCF_024868665.1. Classification (NCBI taxonomy): domain Eukaryota; kingdom Metazoa; phylum Chordata; class Actinopteri; order Cypriniformes; family Nemacheilidae; genus Triplophysa; species Triplophysa rosa. The sequence goes on along the minus strand of NW_026634312.1, from coordinate 8,539 downwards.
TTGAGAGAAAATGTCTGGTTTTATTATTTGTGTCGCTTTTCAAAAGTTGCTATAAGTTGCCAAATACATTTTTAAAAATAGTTAAATTTGTTGCTAGGTGAGTTTTGAAAATAAAGTTGCCAAGACAGTCTGAAAAGTTACTAAGTTGGCAACACTGCGAGGCATGGCAGTCGGGCGCTCTTACAAGGAAAGACTGCAAGATTCTACTGCACCTCTTGGGGTCGGGAAGTGAGGTTTGCCTGCACATCTTGCTCTCTCGGTGGCATTAGGTACACTAGATTTTTTTTAAAGTGCAGTGCTTTGGTTGGAAACTATTTTAAAACGAGTAAATTTGCATGGTTGCCAGTGGCGATCTAAGCAAAAATATCACTCGCAAATTAATATGGTCGCAAATGCGACCGTTTTAGTCGCAGTCTGGAGCCCTGGTGTTGTATGGCCATGAATAAAACTTGGATGCAGGCCTCCAATCCCCCTTGCCCAAATTCATGTGCATACCCAGACGCTACGCCACTGGATCCTCCGTATACAACATCCTTCAGAGGATGTGACCTCTAGAGGACGCAGCCTTCCGAAACGAGACACATGCTGCATGCCTCCAGTTGTGTTTCTCAGGAACGTATCACCATCGTCTTACTGAAACAACAACAAACTCATTGGGTCTCATTCACTAATAATTGCATAGATTTTTCATATTTATACGCACATTTGAACCTCCCACTAAAACTTTGCATATGCACATAAATTTGTTCTTAACCTCGTCCTAATGTTAGTGAATTTGGAGTATTCTAAATGAGCGGCTGCGTGCATGAGATTAGTCATTTGCATAAAACACACCCAGTCCAGTCTTTCCGCCTAACCTTTTCTTTACCACTTGTCATCACTTAAGTCAAAGTTACTCCAGACAACCACATGTGACGCTGTCTACAGACGCGCTCTCGCAAGTAATTCCAAGTGCACAGTCATCAAAGTCAGTTCATACTAGGGCTGTCAACGTTAACGCGTTAACGCATGCGATTATTTTTTTCAAATTAACGCGTGAGAAAATATTTATCGCAATTAACGCAGCATCCGTTTGTTTTGACATCCTTTGTCTAGCGTTACATTATGTAATCACGCTCTTATTCGTGTACAGGCTTTTAAACCACTTAAGCGCGATTTGAAACAGTTGCTTCAACGCGTTCAATGAAGATAGACAGCTTCTAAACTGTGGGACGCGGCAAAACGCAACGCGAGGTCCAGTCTGGTGTAAACAGTCACGGGCTGAAGGCTGCGTCGGTGAATCTCTGTCAGACAGCGCATCTGTGTTAAGTTCTCTTTCGTGCTTGAATAGATAAAACCACACAAGATTATGTCAGAAAGCCCATTTTGTCTAGCATTTTCTTAAGCACAGACTTGTAAAATAAAATCTTAACTCTTTGCATTCATTTGTGAAAATGGGAGTGCAGTGACGGTCAGATCTGCGTACTGAGACAGCTCTTAAAGGGGCCGCGCTCTTAAACGTGCTGCTGTGACTCCTGTCACTAATGTTAATCAAAGAACAAAATAAAAGAAATCAATGTGATTTTGTAGCTTTAATGAGAATTCTTCTGCATTTAATAACTGCATTAAAGACTGTAAAGTGTCCTTCAATTTCTGTATATTTCCTACATGAGTTCTCAGTTATACTGTTGAATGGCTATAATTCATGTTAAAATAATCAATTTAATAGAGACAATCAGTTACAATACTAATATCAAAATGTTAGCTTTCATAAAATGATGCTGTTAAAGAAATATGTTGTTTCTACATCAATTTGAAGATTAAATGTGAAATTATTCAAATGTAAAAGTATATTTTAAAATATAATTGTTATATGCGATTAATCGTGATTAATCACAGAAAAATGTGTGATTAATCCGATTAATTTTTTTAATCGATTGACAGCACTAGTTCATACACAATGAAACATATACAGACACGCAGTTTGCAGAGTTCTCGTTAGCCGGCTGTAAAAGCGCTGTTATTCAGAGAAACCTCGCAGCTCGAGCTATAGTCTGACGCAGCTTTTCTTACTATTTCACTGTCTATGATGAAATCATTTTAAAATTAAATATACATTTTAGCGTAATTATATGTATCTATATATAATTATTTATAGTTTATAACTGTTCTATTTTAAGATGAAACATACATTTNATATATATATATATAGCTGATCATCATTAGCTTTTTTTAGCTGTAGTGTAAAGAGAAATCTCAGATTACTTGCCCAGTTAGTTTGTACATTCAATCTCATTACAACTTCTTCCCATTTTAAATAGAATACAGATAGTCTCAAATGCTGAATTCAGTCTTCCTGCCACTTTGTGGGCTTGATTTGCGTGTCTTCCTTAGCGGTCATGTCATGTGCATACCCTCTATTGAAATCAGTCATAAATGTATATAATCTCTCTACAAATCTGCAGTGATTTATAAGGGTTTATCAAAACAATGCATTTTGCAAAAAAAATGTTACAGTTTGCAGCGGCTGCATGCGGGAATATTACAGTGTTGCTAAATGGATCAATTCATCAGGCTTTCAACAAAAAAAGGTGGGTATGCTTACTATGCTAGATATGTGAAATATATGTTAAGCTTTCAACTTTAAAGTTTTTTAATTCATTTCAAGAGGACATTTGGAGGATGATGGCAAAAATGTAATGTAACCGTAAAACGTGATACCAATAAACTGATTATGTGAAAAGAAAAGAAATTCTCAATAAAACACCATATCAGCTGATATAATCTTACATTAGACTTATTTAATAGTAAATAAAAGTGTGCATAGCCGTGGGAAGTAGGGGTGCTGCAAGGTGTCAAGGTGGTAACCATTCAAGGAGCAATTTTGTTAATAATGTGCAAGAAGACCTGACAGGAAATTAAACCACAGAGAATAAACCCTTAATGAAACTAAATGCTGCATGCAAAGGTGAGTTACTCTCTTTAAAACGTGAAATAATTTGACATTTGTAGGGTATGATCAGGTATTCTAAGCTATATATGTCAAATGGTTTGACCCAAGAATACAGTGATAATTCAGCATTATTTTAAAATATTTAATTTGAAATATTCTTATATATCCTTTCGGTTAGGGGTCAATTTAGTCAAATCACGTTATGCTGCTGATTAGAGATGTAATATAAACTAACCCACTATTTGGAACTATTTTCAAGTGTTAAATGTTATATTGTTATATTACATTTAAAAATTGAAGCAATATGGGCCTTAGTTGTTTAAAGACATTTCCGGCAGTATGTACAGAAGTGCTATAGCAAAGAGAGACTAGACATTTGAAACCCAATCAATGAAAATGCAGAAGCATTCAAAAGTGTGACACTCATTGTGTGGCATTGGCAGCAGGTTTTGCTCCGCCAGGACAGTACATGCTCTTCTTGTGATAACGGAAAGGTTTGGATTACTCAGCTTGAACTGAACTTTGTGCAGCAAGGATAACCAAATTCGATAGTGCTTGTTCCACCTGACTTGCAATCGTGATAGCAGAATCCAGCGTCAGTGACGGCTCTAACAGAAGTCTGTCTCGCACTGCTGGAGCATATGATCGTTCAACCAACTGATCCCGGATAATTTCACTCTCGATGTCACAATATGCACATAATGAGGCCAATAAAAGATTCTCAAACATCTTCCGCCATGTACCGAAAGGAATCGCAGGCTCTCCACTGCATGGCTGAAAAGGTACAGGTGCAGGTTCAGAACTCTTCGCCAATCTGTTGTATTCTCGTATGTCAATAAAGAATCTATGAAATTCCTTGAGCTCTTTTATTTAACACATGTTGTACATACTCTGCCAGACAACTTCTTTGCTTATCTTTTTCCTTCTCATGCAACATGTAGCCTACACTTAACACCATACTGCCCTCTTGAGGTTCAATTGCAAAACACCACAAATGGGCATCGAAAGAACTGCTCAACACGGCATTGTGGTCTTAAAGGCGCAGTTCTTGAATATCAGCGGCCACTAGCGTTGTATTATAGTTTTGCAACGAATCTCTGAGTCATTTGCCCACCCCTCCCTTTCGAATTACGACGGTGGCCGCAACAGTAAAAAAAGATGTCGTATACTGAGACAGCGGATAGCAGTGATACAAGCAACGATGTTTCTTTGCAAAGGTAAGGCAATATATTAACATAATTAATCATTTAACATGTATTCTATTGCGAAAGTTACTGTTACAATTCTATAATTAGATATATTTCTTGTGTGCTATCTAGTACACGCTGAGAGTAGTGAAGTAACTAAAGTTAGCTAATCGTAAATAGCAACGCTGTTCAAAGCGTTTGATCTGACAGCGACATAGGCAGTTAGGTGTAAGTTAGTAGACGTTTGTCTCCCCCTTTGTAAAGTCAGGAACAACCGGAGTACGTACCGCAGGGACGGAAAAACATTATTATTCGGAGGTTATATGGCCATTTGTATAAAATGCTAACGTTACCGTTTCAACAAAACAGTTGTTTGGTAAACATTGAAAAAGTGGAAACATTGAAAATGTTGAATTATCTTACCAGTCTAGCAGAAAACAGGCAACTTCGGCGTCGCCTTGAAAACATTTGTCTTTCAACAGTGCCTTCCATATGGTAATAGATACACCGATGTTTATCCTGGATTTCTGCTGCCGTTTGTCTCTAATTCGTCTGGCAGCATCACGTTTGCGCTTCTTTGACGACGGAGATTCACGCTCTGTCGGCTCTTGTGCACAATACGCATGGTCCTCCATTTTATCAAAACTTCTAAGACAGAAAAATCAGTTGCTTCAGCTAGATGACGACTACTCCTCCTCCTCTCCGTACTACGACTTACTACTTTGTGCGTCTTCAACTCAGTGATGACGCAAGCTGCGTCTAAAAACACACACGAAGACCAACATATACGAAACTCTCTCTGTAGAGCTGTTTGTCCGTTAGAGCTTACTGTACAAAACATGGCTGCGCAACATAACAAATTCCATGTAGATAGGCCCGCTCCCTATGTAGGTACAACTGGTTTATTCTAAGGTAATAAAAACATAACTTTTCATTACGTAAGGTTTTTATAACCATCTAAAGACAGTTTTGTATGTTATTTTGCATTTCTGTTAATAGATCTGTTAGAATTCGCTAGAATCTAACTTTATGTCTAGGTGAAATTCTAGTCAGTCGATGGAACACACAGAAGTTCTGGATCCAGGGAGCCAAGAATGACACAGACACAGAAGTGCAGTTCACTCAAGTCTCAATCTTTATTGAGTACAGGTCCATTATATAGGAATATATGGGGAAATGATGTAATGCTCTGACCTAGACACTTTAGGGCAGATGGAAAATCACAAAACATGGATGTTGGTTTTTCTGCTTAGGTTCACAGTACTTGAGTTCCCTGTTCTCACCATCTGGAACATCCTGATATGGGCATAGCCACTTAAACTCGTAATTCTTGGTGACATTTATGTGAGATCAACATATACCCTAGGTATATGTATGGAGAAAACCGTGGGACACAAACAAGACATAACATAATATAGTGTGTGAATCAAAAGTAGGACACAGGCAAAATGAATCTCACAAGATCATACAAAACAGCCCGCACTGTACCTTTAACAAAGGTTTTCTGAAGCGAATCGATGCGTTTGTTCAAGAGAAATATCCACATTGACAGCACTGTAGGAGCCATTTAAGGCTATGTGTGCTTTGTCCATTTGGGGACACTGTAACACTCCTATATTAGAACAGCTGGCCAATCAGAGGGGACATGTGGTGGTAAGAAGGCAAACAGTCTTTTGACGGTGACCGTGGTAAAATAACTATCCTACGATTAGTGATGGCGAAGTGAAGCTTTCTGAACCACTGAAGCTTTCGATAAAATTGTATATCGGAAAAAGGTTCATTACTCGAAGCTTTTTGAATCAGAGCTCGACTATGACCTCTGCTGGTGAAAGTGTGGGAAAGCGCTGTGTCGCAAAATGTTTCACATGGACAGACGCATTAATTTTAGAATCAATAATGATTTAATAAATGAATGAACAAATGCATGGGTAGACTAGTAAATTAATAAATCAGTATATTAAGTACATGACAACAATCTGTTTCGCATACTTGGTAACTCAAAATAATAAACATAACATTTTGTATTGTGGATGTGGACATTTTTCCTGTTTGTAAACAAATCAAATTCATGAATAGAGGAAGTAAATGAATGCAGGTGCATGCACACAAAAATGCACATGCACTTTGTAGCTGTAGAAACCCATGAGGGCGTGGCCTGTGTTGCGAATTTTCAAACCTTTTTTTATCAAAGTACGAAGCAGTCACGTGGGTGTGTGTGAAACGAAGCTTCGGACATCATTGGTCACGTGGTTTTGATTAAACGAATCAAGCATCGATACTAAGCTTCACTGAAAATCGCTTCATTTTTTTGACACAAGCATCGGAGCTTTGGTGTCACAGCTAACATCACTACCTACAGTAGCTTTGTGTCAAAGGAGGAAATGTGCTGAAACGATTCTAACTGGAGAATTGTACATTATGGACAATATAACGTGCAAGGTATGAACAACCCATCTATGTTAAAGATGAAAGGGTAGCTGAAAGGATACGAATATTGTATTGGTGTAGCACAATAAAGACATTTTAAACATTATAAAATCGGTGTATGGATTTTACTATAGCACACATTAATTACTTGCTCACTTCTCCACCTACATCAGTGGCTGGTAAAAATGCCGCAATGAGCACTATTAAAGCTGATGTCTAGCTTCCGTTATCTGTCTGCTGAGACAATACTCAACTCAACTTTATTTATATAGCGCTTTTTACAATTTTCATTGTTACAAAGCAGCTGTACATAAGACATATTGACTATAAGCAAAACAATTAAAGTTGTACCGGCAAAAACAAGAAAAAGTTGAAAACACAGAAGACAGACATACCCACATACAAAACACTCCACACACACAATATGCACACGTACTAACACACATAGACATAGACACACACACAGACATGTAAACAGACAATTACGCACACACACACACACAGACATGCACGCACGCACACACACACGCTCAGTGAGAGCACACATTTAAGATAAAGGAGAGAGAAGCACAGGTCAAATATAACAGACTATACATTCCTATATGCAATATTAATTAGGTAAAACTTTAAAATTCTAAAGCAGTCCCCCCGGCCAGGCAAATAGTGCAAAAAACACTATGCAAACGGTGGCGAGGAACCCAAAACTCTAATCGAGAAAAAAAAATAGTGGGTTCACATCTGATTATCAGCATTAACTTTATTTCAGAAGGACAGTAATAGCTGCACTAAATGTACACCATCTAACACACAAAATGAGAGATTGAAGTGGATGTCTAACATTCATTAAAGAAGGCATATCTTTCAGAGAAATAGTAAAAGGAAGTGATCAGGAGTACATAGCGGCATGGATTAAAGGAGTTGAGTTGATAATATCTTCCAACTTGGCAATACCACAATAACTCCTTCCAAAACAGCCAGGAACCTCGGAGTCATATTTGATGAACAGCTGTCCTACAATGATCACATTGCAAAGACAATGCGGTCATTCCGAAATACCTTATTGAACATTATGCGGCACAAATCCTTGTCCAGGCCCTGGTAATCTCAAGGTTGGACTACTGCAATGCTCTCCTTGCTGGTCTTCCTACAAAGGCTATCAAACCACTCCAGCTGGTTCAGAATGCAACAGCACGCCTCATCTTCCTCATGTGACACCCCTTTTCATCTCTCTCCACTGGCTACCGGTTGAAGCCCATATCAGATTCAAGTCACTAATGCTTGCCAATAGGACTTTCACCGGCATACTTTCACACTCCATCAAGATCACTGCATTCAGCAAACCAGCGGCGTCTTGTATTGCCTTCTCAAAAGGGCAGTAAATCGCTGCTTCACAACTCCTTCCTGGTGGAACATTTTTCTTAACTCGGTCCGGTCAACCACATTTCTTACAACATTCAAAAAACTACTTAAAACCCATCTTTTGAATGAATCATGACTTGATGCAATTCAAACCTTAGCATATTTTATATATAAATGTTTGTCTTTACAATTCCTCCTTGTTTATTTATATTGTGTGACGATAGAACATTTTCTTTTCATTTTATTATAATTAGGAATGGTATTTTGTAAAGTTGCCAGGAGGTCATAAAGATGCAAATTAGTTGTTGAGTGGACAAAGAACCTCTTTTCTGTTCAACTCTGATTGGTCGATTCAAACTCATTACATTACCATGAGGTAATGTAAAGTATATAATATCATTGATGCATTCGTCCAGCGACGAATACAAGTATTGTTATGCTTTATATTACTAATCAGAGACTGTAAAATATGTATATTTAATAACGATTATTATACATATTTTACTTTGAGCTAAACTAATTCCTTAACTGAAATTGATGTTTTAAATAACTCATTTCATGGATCTGATCTTGATAGATCTGGTGGAGAACCATATTTGGTGAGCTTAGCTCATCATTATTTTAACATGCAGCT
>NW_026634311.1:5018-40297 GCF_024868665.1 Triplophysa rosa | reverse complement strand
GGGGGAAGCAGCTTTCGCAGGCGTACGCCCTACCGGCCGCAGGTCTTAACTGTTGCCATGCAAGACTCGAGCTGACACCGGTTCTACATGGAGGCTGTAGAACCTCGCGAAGGTGTTGGGCGTAGCCCAACCCGCAGCTCTGCAGATTTCTGCCAGAGACACCCTGAGCCAGTACCCACGAGGAGGCTATACCCCGGGTGGAGTGAGCTCTCACTGCTAGTGGGCACGGGCCATCTTGGGACCGATACGCCATAGTGACGGCATCCACAATCCAGTGCATTTTATTGTCAGTAACAGCGTTGTAATGGGGGAACAGTAATTTGTTTGATTACTCGTTACTGAAAAAACAAATGCCGTTAGTAACGCCGTTCAGACTCTCAAAAACTTGATTCATTTAGGAGATAATAACAAAACGGACCAATTGCTCACATCATTGGTACCCTGAACCTCAAAGAAATATAGAATCTTATGAATAAACTATTCAGAGCAAGTTAATGTGCCTCAACCCAATAATTTTTACAGTTGCTCAATGCCAAAAAGACACTGAAATGTTTATATTTAATGCAGTTGTTCTGATAGAATAATAAATATATTATCTCTATAAAAAATACATTTCTAGTTTCAATATTATTTGTTCTTCAGACATTCCTCTCTGAAATAAATGTACGAGAGTTTTGCAAAATTACCCACATTTGGTTTGATGACTGAAAATGTGTACATTTAACCAGTTTACTCATGGAGCCACATTTAGATCCACTTATCTAGGACTGAACTATTTAAGGCCTTTAAAATCTAGTTCACAAAAGAAAAGTTCGCACTAGGATCAAAAAGACATTAAGGTATCTCTATTTCTTCAGTTAAAGGCATGCACATTTTGTAAAAATTACACAAAAAGTGCTTTTTCCTAATTTTTGAACTGTCACAATTGACAGAAAATGCATCAAGGATTGCTAAAGTAGGCAGATTTTACAAATAGATATACCAATCTCTGTGTACAAATAAAATTATTATTATTTTTACCCCCTCTAACACGGCTCCAAATTTCAGGTGAAAATTGTCATTTTACCCTCTTCTACAAATGAGCAGATTACTATTCATCGGTGTCGTTTAATATTTTGGCTTTCATCACTACTGATGTTGGACTTAATTCCATAAAAGTATAAAACATTTGAGCCTGGGAAATATTAAAAATTTGGTTAATTTGACATGGAATGACCCTTGATCATATTTCAACAATTTGCCTCAAAAATAATCAAAAATAAGTACAACTCTATCTCTTTAGTTATCAACAAACCAGTGCTCTTTGGATAACACCACATCTAATAAAATAAAGGTAATATAAAGAAGGTCATAGATCAAGAGCCCAACTAAAGCAAACACTGATCATAATACTGGTGGTTTAAATGCGATTACAGAGGTCCCTTGGACATCAATCAAACGTTCTGAAAAAAAATGTAACAAAATGTTGTATCGTTGATAGGAATGCGAAGCCAAGACAACAATTAAACGGGTTACATGGTTTATTTTATTACAGTTTTTCTCAGTCGCTTTGGTACATTTCTCAGATCAGAATTGAAATTCTCAAAACCACCTGTTCAATCCTCACATTATTGTGTCACTTGTGCACATCAAAAAAGCAGTTCCTCATTTCTTTGAACAAGTTGCAAATGCTTTGGTACATCCATGCAAATGATTATGTACAATTCTCTGCTGTTTCCTACATTATCAGTTGCTATTGTCATGTTGCTCAAAATGTATCATACAGTTCTCTTACCCCTCTAAACATCTAGTCATTTGTTCATAGCATAAGTCTTTACATGCAAAATGGTTGAACAAGTTGTCATAATATGTCAAGCATATTTCTATACATTTCCATTAGACTTTTTTTCTAAATCTGTCCTGAATTGGTAAATTGCTCCCAGGTGAATCTTGACTTTCTCTAACGAAGGTGCATCTCATGAACCATCAACTGGCAAGTATACAGTATATATAGCCAGAGCACAACACAATGTTACAATGTCTGACAATGGAAGGACAAGGAATTGGACAGTGTCAACAGCCAGAGAGAAGAAGAAGAAGAAGAAGAGTGAGGCTGCGTGGCGGAGGAGTTGGGAGGCAAAACAGAGGAAGAGGCAGAAGAGGCAGAGGACATATGCACGTTCCTGATGAGATAAGAGCCACACTTGTAGACCACGTTCTCAATCATGGGTTTACAATGGCCGAGGCTGGTCGAAGTGTGCAGCCAAATGTTGGGAGAACAGCCTCAATCATTCAGACTTTTCGGCGACAGAACAGGTATGTAATCTAACAATAGGCACGTACTGTAATACTGTATACTTTCTGTAATGCTTCATACAATATTACAGTATTCCACTTGCATTTTGCAATATACATTAAGTATACTTTACGTAAACAGTGACATTTTATCTTACTCAATTTTGTGTTTTGCATTATTATATTTTTTCCACATAGGACTGCAAGACAACTTCACAGGGGTGGCAGAGGGCCCCTTTTCACACCTGAACAGGAGGAGGCTATTTGCACCATGGTTGTAGAAAACAATGCCATAAGACTAAGGGAGATAAAGAGTGCCTTTATAGAGGACAACAACATCTTTGAAAACATCCAAACAGTCAGCATCTCAACCATTGATAGGGTGCTGAAAAGACACCAAATGAATATGAAGCAGCTGTACACTGTTCCATTTGAAAGAAATGGTGAAAGAGTGAAGGAGCTGCTCTACCAGTATGTACAGATAAAACATGTATGAGCATGCAGCAACTGTACCTCCCAGTAAACAGTACAACATCGTATAGTGATATACAGTGCAGTAAGTGTGACCTTTACACATTTGCTATGGCTGTAGGAAAGAATATGCAATATGTGCTGTACACATTTGATGTAACTGTATCTTGTCCAAAATGAAAATGCATGTAATTCATGAAACTCATTTTGTGTCTTCTGGAAATAGCGTATAATGGAACTGGAAGCAAGAGAACCACTGCACAGCTTCATCTACATGGATGAGGCTGGCTTCAACCTAACGAAACGCTGAAGATGTGGTCGAAATATCATCGGCCACAGAGCTACAGTTGATGTGCCAGGCCAACAGGGCGGGAACATAACCATGAGTGCAGCTATCTCTAAGAATGGTGTGCTAACGCACATTCCCATTATTGGGCCATACAATACAGAGCGTCTTGTCACCTTTTTAGACACTCTCTACAGGGATCTCATCCCTGAACAAGAAAGGAGTCAGATTGGAGATGACCTGCCAAAGTACGTGATAGTTTGGGACAATGTCAGTTTCCATAGCTCCAACATCATCAGGCAATGGTTTGCGGCCCACAACAGGATGCTGATGGAGTTCCTCTCACCCTACTCTCCATTCCTTAACCCCATTGAGGAATTTTTCTCAGCATGGAGATTGAAAGTATATGATCGCCAGCCACATACACAGATGACCCTTCTGTCTGCCATGGATGCAACGTGTGATGACATCACAGCAGATGCCTGCAGAGGCTCTAAAAGATTCTTTCCACACTGCATCACAAGAGAAGATATTCATTGTGATGTGGATGAGAATTTGTGGCCCAACAGACCGGAACGTCAGGAGGTGTAGGAAGACTGCACTGTAATTCCTACAGCACTGCATGTGCAGTTTTCCCTAAGGAGATTGTCCTATGTTCACATTTCTACTTTTGTTTTTTTGTTGTTTTTTTTCTTTGTGCTATGCAGTGCTGTCTTTTCCTTTCTGTATCGCAATGACATGATCTGTCAATAAATTACAGCATAAACAGTAAAAGCATAAATGTGAATCATGTCCAGTCTCTTGCAATCAAACTCCCACATACACTAAGGTGTAACCTACAATTTTCAATAATTGTCATTAAAACTTTAGCCATAGTTTACATCAGAACATCCCTTCAGAGTACACTGTTATATTGACAACATGACTAAGCAATTTGACTGTCTTATCCGTACACAATGACACAAGGACTTGTCATTCTGATGGCACTGATATGTTCATTGACACAGATATTTATTTTTGAGAGATGAACTAAGGATTTTGAGCAAGAGACTGGCTTTGCAGGTAATCCATTGTGTTTTGCTATTTGTACGAATTGTTTTGAGAAATGCACTTACTGATTTGCAAAAGTCTTGGATGATTCGAGAAATGTACCAATGCGACTGAGAAAAACTGTAACAGTCCTTAACATACATCATGTGCATCTCTACTTGCTACTCTTCTTCTACCTCATGTCTCCCCAAGTATCGCTAGTTCCCCCTAGTGGCCTTTGTAAGCAAAACATTGAATAGTAAGACACCACATCTCCCCTTTTACGTAAATAATTTCACTTGGTACCAATTACTCAACAGTTATTAACTTCAATATGAACATACATGCATGAACTCCCCTTATTATAACAAAGTTCCTTTAAGTATTTAAGCAACTGTAACTCCACTCATTCAAATTCTAACCCAAGAACATTTCACTTCTTCATTCCTTAAAGGGGTCATATAACACGGCTAAAACAAATATTTTCATTTGTTTTGGATGTAATGCAATGTGTATACACGATTTAAGGTTCAAAACGCTGTATTTTCATACCATGCATGTTTGTATCTCCTCTTTGGCCCGCCTCTCTGAAACAGGCAGATTTTTTACAAAGCTCATCGCTCTGAAAAGTGAGGTGTGCTATGATTGGCAGTTAACCAGTGCATAGTGATGACGGAAATGTCATCCGTGTGACGGAAATGTAACGCCTCTTGCCATATTTGGAACATCAGATTCCAATGCAATTGTACTGACAGGTACGCCCACCTTACTTGCGTATACATTTGGGCAGTCTTTGTCAAATCATACCAAGAACTGACATAGATTTGTGTGGTGGTTAGTGTTAAACGAGGTGTTTCAGGCAGGTCTGGGTGAGAATTCGCTTTTAGATATAATGCATCTTTTGTTCCGACACTTTAATATTTGCAATTTTACATGTCTAATACATGCATGGGCAACATACAACACACCAAAGACTCAGAAAAACAAGTATTCGCGCCATATGACCCCTTTAATCTAACAGAATAAATGCATAACAGTGACTATATTCAACCCCCATCTTCAAGCATGTTTACATATACTCAATCATTCAACCACAGTATGCTTTTACTGACTCAAATAGTCTCCCACCCAAAAAGGTGGTTTAGGCTGTCTAACAGAACGTCTTTTTGTGTACTGTTCAGTGTTTGGAACATTTGCCACTGAGACATCAGCAGCAGGCTGATCTGAGGTTGAATTCCCAACCACTGGAACCAAGGATAAGCAAGAAGAATGCCAGAGTCGTCCATCTGCCAAACTGTATGTGCTTGGACATACTTGTTTCTTTATTTCCACAGGCTGTGTGAATTTTGAATGTCCTTTGGGGACATGTGTTGGTTTCCGAATCCGCACTCTATTTCCCACCTGGAACGTAAGCATCCGAGCCCCTCGTTTCGCATCTGAGTATTGCTTCATTTTCTTTTGACAAATCAACACTCGTTGTCTGACTTCCTTGTCCTGTGTTATTGGAGAAGTTTGGTTCTCATTTTTCTACCGTACAATAGTTCAAATGGTGAAACACCAGTCGTTGCATGTGGCGTCGAACGATATGTCTGCAAATAGTTCCGGATGTCCATGTCTGCTGAAAACAGAATTCAAGAATCCAATTACTACAGATGTCATGATGGAAGGCGTAAACACACTTCAGGTCATTTTGTGTAATAGTCTGTCAGCGTAATGGCGTATCTACAGTTATAGGCAGCTGTCTCAAAGGGTCCGACTATGTCCAAACCCAACTTCAACCACGGAGCATCAATAAGAGGCACCAGTTGTAATGGTGGAGTACTAGTCTTTGCTGTTTTGTCTGACCCTTAGCACAACGAACATACAATCTGAGTCTGAACCTTGGCATCCATGCCTGGAACCCGAGGTCTGGAGCACGAGCCTGGAGCACAAGGTCCCTGTGCGTACATAACAAATCTCACGATCTTGGGCGGGCGCTTGGCGAACTGGATCGTATAACCGAGATGGATCGTCCTCTCTAGCCAGCGTGACAGGCTGGTGCACTCTAGCCAAGGGCCCAAGAACCGTGACAGCGGAACCAGAGGGACAATCTGCTTCACCGTGCCGTGGGAGGCTGGTTCGATGGCTGACAGAACGGTTGCCTCGCACAGGGCGGAACACCAGGGAGGTTGACGCTCTGTTTACCTGCTTGGTGTCGCTGACCGACGCAATGTCCGGTGGAGGTTGCGGCCAGCAGCGTGTTTTGTCCAGGACACCGTGGAGTCGAGGGTGCTGTGGAGAGAGAAAACCCAGGGAGAAAAGCTATTTTTGTGAGAATGTGGGTGCCAGGCCCTGATAAGGCGGGCCTGATGATAAACTCCCTGGGTTCTTCCCGTCAGGGCCGCTTAGAGGATGCCTTCTTCCGCGGGGGTCTGCACGTCTGGTGTGCTGTCATCTGGGAGGGCCCCAGTACCGGAGAAGCCGCCGCGGGGGGGGCGGGGCTGCTGGGAAGCAGGCTGCGTTTGGGACCGTGACGACCGGTACGTGGCCAGGTCGCGGCGTGGTAGGAACTGTTTAATCGCCTCAGCCTGTTCTGCGAACAGCCCAGCTTGCGAGATGGTGCTGTTTGCAGAAGCAGGCTGAGGATTTACTTACATAAGACAAACATGTATATAAATCTGTCCATTAAAATACACATAAAAATATATCAAAACTTAATTTGTTTAAGTTGCAGCTATGATGAACCAACCAACTTTTAATAGTGCTGGTGAAATACAATTTATTTTACATTGCAGAAAATAAAGCAGTGTTACTTCTATTCGTGAATTCTTTTTTTATAAAAAATTTTTTCTAAAGAACCGATAAGAATACTGCTAAAGTACTGGACTGATAAGCAGTATTGCTTTAGTTGGGCTCCAGACCCTGATCTTTTTAATGTTTGCTTTTATGACTGCTTTAATTGTGTGTTTTTAAAGTATGTTCATTATTCTAAAGAGGTGGGAAAGCACATTGTGCATAGAAACTTTGTTATGGGGCCCCGCTACAGTACCACGCAAACAGCAGTCTAATGATAAAAACAACTCAGGTCTGTGATACCTCACCATCATGCATGGATGAATGAATGTAAACAACATACAGCAGAAGATTCCACCATCAGACAAGGACCTACAATACTTCATATTATTCCCCTAACATTCCAACAGTCCATCCATACAGACATGAACTGAGTACAGATGATGGAATTCTGTGGAAAACCAAGTTGTCATCCCATAAACACTTCAGTTGGATTATACATGAACTGTACATGGGGTCACCCTGGAAATGAGTTCACCATGCAACGTCCATGTGGCATATTCTATTCTATTCTATTTATACATCAGATGGTGATATAAAAAATTGAGAGATTCTTCTCTGTTTATTGGTCACCCCAAAACTTCTTTACAGACAATGGAAGACAGTTTGTGGGCCAGGACTTCAAAGCTTTCAAGAAAGCCAGGGACTTCATTAAGGAAAACTTGAAGTCCAAACAATGGCCTAGCTGAACATACAGTTTGTAGACTAAACAAGATGGCACTATATCTCGAAACCTGAATCTTTGAAATGTTAAGTTTGGCTCACCGGCTCAGAAATTAATATCCATACAAACCCGCACCACCCTGCCACCCACGCCATACATTGGTATAAATGGTTTTAATAAAGTTTAAACAGTTTTCAGTGGGAAATAAACAGTTTGTAGTCAATGTGTGAGGCTCACTATGCTGCATACTTAAAATATTTAAATCACTCAGCAAGTTGGCTTTTTCTGGAGACAAACAAGAGTGCTCATGACTGATAATGTCCCCAGCGGCTGGCACATGGTGCTGGCACATCAGACAGCATCGCAGGTTACTGGACTCCATAGGACAGTATAGATGGAAGTCATCTGTAGTGTTTTATGTGTCTGAATCCACGGCAAACAGCTCTTTAAGGGCTCTCTTTAAGGGCAGAGCTTTGGCCTCCTCTGTAAACAAATAATGAAAAGTATAAAACACTATTGAGGTAAATGCAAACAAGTTAATTTTGTTCTGAAAATAAAATGAAAATTAGAATGTCTTTATATTTTCTTAATCAGTTACTGTCAGCCTTAAAGCATTAAGCACTAATTTAGCTAGCTATCTATAGCCATACATCCAAACAAAATATAACGTTATGTACTGTAGGTCCCATTTGATAGGACAAACTTAAACCGAGCACAGAAAAAGCCTCCAGGTGTGGCAGAGAGTGAGAGATAGGAGGATAACGGCTCCAGTTCGGTCTTCTTGCGGGCAGCGCTTTATCCGATTTGTCATGTTGCCCTTTTTGGAAGCAATTGTCTTGCCGCAAATTTTGTATGCCCGCTATTGGTATCGAAATGTGGTAATCAATGTTTTTTTGGCTAATCAAAACACGCTCCGCCTCCGCCTCCCCCGGCCCGCTTGCAACCGCAGCTGAAAGGTTTTTTTTGACGAAAAAGTTCAGGGTCAATTTTTAGGCTGTAATCCATGAAATGTATATGACTACAGCTGACAGCAGCATCTTGGAAGTTTGTGATAAACATCTCTGCATCTCTGTAGGAGCTATCAGTGATGTACTGTATAGAATTGGGATTGGGTCTAAGAGTCTATGTTCTCACTTAAGTGTATGTCCTCTCAAGATCTGTTTAGTATAACTGTTCTGCATAACTGGTGAAGCTGAAGTCTATGACTCTAGATTTTTCCACATTATATGGGTTAGTCAATTGTAAGATATATAGCTATGGGTGTGTGTTATGCCATCTGCCTCTTTCTTTGACAGACAAACATTCAGTATGATGTGAGTTTTTTTAATAGACCAGAGCAAAGCATTAATGGAAGATTCTGATAATGCCAGCCTGGGGACAGCAGTACAAGGTCCGTCGGTGTCCGATGGCAGAAATAGACACTCTTTAAACCTGAACTAACCTCCATTAAACTGCTGGTGGATGTTGACAATGAGCTTTTAAGACCAGGGGCCAGTTGCATAAACATAGCCATTAAGTTAAGACTGTGTCTTAACAACAAGTCTCACTGACTAGCAGTTAGTTAGGACTAATTGGTCTTATTTTCCAGAGTTCTATTAGACCAATCTACCTTTTTATGTCACTGACAACTGGACAACTGGCCCCAGCTTGGTTTTAAGTTGATTCCTACAGCACAAATGACTGGGGATATACAGTAGTAACACACCGCAGTTCAGTATAAATCACGATCAGTCTGAACATATGCCCAGCTATATACAGTAAATAATTCCAAATATACAGCAAGCATAACATAAGCATAGCACAAAGTATTACCTGTTGTATTAGCCAATTCATATATAAGAGTTTCAGTGAACCTTGCTATGAAATCACATAGACCCAGGTTTACATAACAGATGTTCATTGAGAATGGTGTGCCATGACATGTGTTTACAGATATTGGTGAGGAAGCAGAGGGAAGGGCAGACATTGGGGTTCTTTGTCTAGATTTGGTCAGTGGCAGCTTGTGGTAAGTTGGATGTGTCTCAGTGTGTGTGGATATGTTCATCTGTCCTGTTTGGTGCCTGCGGGTCTCTGAGCCCATTTTCCTTGCTCGTCCATGATAAGTTTGCCTGTCAGATTTCTCCAGTAAAACAATATGTTTGATAAGGTCTACTGCAAGTTTTCCTTACCTCTGGCACAGAGATCAATTTGAGATTGATTCAGAGTGCCCGACTGCAGCAAGCGCTAAGATCAATTTGAGATGGATTGTTTCTGCTGGGGGCAAATGGCATGCTGTTCTGCTCCCTTGCCTTTGTATTCCCAAATCTCTCTCAACGTCTTTCTGGATTGGTTTAGGAATGACTCAGACCCCTGTCAATGAACTCTATTGAGAGATGGATGAAATATATGTTTGTTTTTATACTCAATAACAAAAGTGGGTTTACGGATGGCTGAATTCCTCCCTGTGCTGTACATAGTCTTGGGTGGGTTGGGTTGGCTTGGGTAAGAAAGTATCTTGAGCATTTTACCACTAGATCCACAACAGCCTGTCATGTGATGTTTAACACAGAATGCCTTAGGGTCTGTAAAGCAGACAGTTATTCCAATCATTCTGTCATACCAAATATCTATAACCGATTTTGGCTTTGACATAACAACAAAACCAGTTGTTTTCAAATCCAAAGATATTTCTGTCAATGCCAGCTGACATGTGTGACTGTCTGGTTATAGAATGCCAGTCTCATAGGCCTAATCTCTGACTCAACAACAGCTTAGCTATGGAAACTCTGACAGAATACCTAAACACACAAGGCCATAAAGAGTGATGAACATATTGTTACAAATGTTGTAAGGCATGTGAGCAACTCCACACTTCATGCCACATACAGTATTTGTCATTTGGCGAAAAAGGGTTGAGAAAATCTTGACATAGCCTGACCTGTTTTTAGCTAACATCCTATAAGGACAGATCTTTGGTTTCAATTGTTATAGTTGATTTTAATATTCTACACTATTTGAATGTATTGATTCCCAAACCAACCAATGTTTGACTGCCAAGACTGTAAGACTGCCCAAAAAGAATGGATAAACATGCATACATGCATACGTACATAATTAACATCAACAGAGAATGTACTGGAAAATAAATATGACCTTTGCAGACGATAAAAGGAATATATATGAAGAGTTTGGTTCCAAAATGAGATAAATCATTGTCTTAGTTAGCTGTATATGTTTAGTTATTATGGCTTAAATCAAAACAAACCAACTGCAGTTTGATTGATATTAATCGGATTGCACAGATAAAAAAAACATACATATATAACAGTTATCTCACTTTGGAACCAAACTCTTCATTTACACTCCTGAACAAAATCTTAAGACCAGACCGCATTTTTCGCTGGTGGATCGTAAACAGGTTATAAGTACTGCTTCAAAGTGCCAAAACAAGAAACAGGAGCAAGAGACAAAAAAACAGAGAGTAGGTAATTCATAAAACTCAAACAGCTGATCAAAAGTTTAAGACCAAAAAGATAAAATCTGCACTAAAATATGACTTTCATGTCATTGTTCTTCAGGCAGTCACACTGTAATGATCTCCTGATGGCAAAGGCGAAAAGGCTTTCTGTCTTTGAACGTGGCAGGATTGTTGAGCTGCACGAGCAAGGGCTCTCGCAACGTGCCGTCGCTGCCGAGGTTGGACACAGTAAGACAATCATTGCAAATTTCTTAAAAGATCCTGAGAGTTATGGGACAAAAAAATTCAAGTGGTAGACCCAAAGAAATTTCACCTGCACTGAGCCGGAGGAACTGACGGTGCGTTTGCTTTAGTTTGTCCAGTTTGGTGTCCGTAAGAAGGTCCCGGGATTCACTTTGACTGGCAAACCAATGTCTAAACATTCCAGGAGAAACACCCCTCGCTCAGACTGCCTTTCACATTCATCCGCTTGCTAGTGGCACGGAGTGCGCCATAGCAGCATAAGACATCAATTTTTCTTTTGATGTATACATATATATATATATATGTATGTTTTTTTTATTTGTGCAATCCGATTAATATCAATCAAACTGCAGTTGGTTTGTTTTGATTTAAGCCATAATAACTAAACATATACAGCTAACTAAGACAATGATTTATCTCATTTTGGAACCAAACTCTTCATATATATTCCTTTTATCATCTGCAAAGGTCATATTTATTTTCCAGTACATTCTCTGTTGATGTTAATTATGTACGTATGCATGTATGCATGTTTATCCATTCTTATTGGTAAGTCTTACAGTCTTGGCAGTCAAACATTGGTTGGTTTGGGAATCAATACATTCAAATAGTGTAGAATATTAAAATCAACTATAAAAATTGAAACCAAAGATCTGTCCTTATAGGATGTTAGCTAAAAACAGTTCAGGCTATGTCAAGATTTTCTCAACCCTTTTTCGCCAAATGACAAATACTGTATGTGGCAAGAAGTGTGGAACTTTTGATCAGCTGATGAACAGCATGTTTGAGCTTAAATGAAGTTTTCAATAAATTGCCTACTCTCAGTTTTTTGTCTCTTGCTCCTGTTTCTTGTTTTGGCATTTTGAAGCAGTAAATGCAAATAGTTGTAATGTTTCCCCCGGTCTTAAGATTTTGTTCAGGAGTGTGTATATAAAACAATACCATAAAATTAAAATTGTAAAACTGTACAAGCAGAGGGTCCTTTCTGTGACTTTGCTCGGTTAACCCGCGACAGCCATCACAAGCTTCTCCTTCATCACTGCAGTCTCCGGACGTTTCAAGCAACTGTAAAGTTCCGTCACCATAACGGAAGGCCTGGCTCTCCATTCATGCGATTGGACAATGAAAATTGCACATGACATCAAGCAGGTTTCTGCTCAAAGTTGTTGTTTTTTTCAATTTGAGGCTCTCAAAGCACTCTGGAGAAACCGCAAAGCCGGCAAAACGTGAGACACCTGGCACGCATAAACAGCGTGCAAAACGCTTTCTGCCAACAGAAAACTATTTAGAAAAAAACCCCGCCTCTCACTGCATAAAACATGTTCTGTGTGATCCAGGCCTAATGCTGTTGTTTTGTTGAAATATTTAAGGTATTCTCTTTCATTTTCAATACTGCTTTGTAATTCCCTTATGCATCCCTTCTGTTCACGGGACTAATGTGTGTTCTAACATATAAAGATTCAATAAAACCAACAATCTGCAACATTTTTTGCTCAAGATGATTGTAGAATTGCTGCATTAAATGCAATTTATTTAACTTAGTTCGGGAGGAGCATGGAAATGTAATCCAACCAATCAACATGGGAAAGTCTCTATATAAAGCCGCCCCTCACCTTTGTCCCGTGTAGTGTTGTCACGATACCAAATTTTTGACTTTGATACAATACCTAAGAAAAGTATTTCGATACCAATACTAAATTGATACCATGCAAAAAGAACATACAGGAAGTAATTAAATATAAAATGATGAAACATAAATAACTTAAAATTCTGTTATTTTATTTTTTACTCTTACAACTTACACTGTGTTCCTGCCTTGCTTTTTGAGCATGTCTTCCCCCCTTATTTAAAAAAATCATGTCACCACACAGACCTACATATGAGTGTCAGGTGTCAATCTATGATACAGTCCTAAAGGTCCTGCTGTCTACTAAGGTGAAACGAGAAAATAAACTGTTTAAGCTTAAATTAATCTACATAAATACTAGCTAAGACCTTAAAGCATGGTTCAATTCATTCACTTCAATACATAAAAATTAATTAAAAATATTACATAATGCATTCTGACATGAACTAAAAATAAATATCTTTTTACAGCATTTATTAATTTGTTTATGTAACTTAAAGGTGCCATGAATTAAAATCACAATTTTAACCCGAGCTCTTCTTATATAAGAGGGAATCGTATTCACGCGAACATCATATGTTAGTGTCAGAACTGAAAAAGCCCTAGTTACTGAGATTGCATCTGTTATTGACACCAGGCCCAGTGAACGCCACGTTCTGGAATGCACCTATCTATGACGACATTGATAGGTTGAACCCCACATCCAAAGAAAAATATCAACGACTAATTCTCCAGACCCGCTCACTGGTTCGCGCATGACAGAACAGTGGCGCGGAACCTGATAGAGCTAGCAAGCAATAAACAAACATGTCGTTAAAGATAGCTAAATATTGTGCCATCCCAGGTTGTGGAAGAATACAGTCACTGCATAACCTTCCTTCGGATTCCGATATTAGGAATGTGGGGTTAAAGTTTATTTTTAAAGACGTTCCAGCTCATGTGGGAAAAACTTGGAGCGTTTGTTCGTTTCATTTCTCCGAGGATTCCTTCGTGAACAAGGCACTGGATTTGTGGAGAGACTAAAATTAAAAAGCAGTGCTGTGCCGTCCATATTGGATCCTTATAGGAATGGCGCAGCAATCTTATGTGAGTAAAACATTTTTGTACTATGCCTCACTATTGCTTTTTTATTGATCGATTGATCTATGCAGAGGTTGTCTGTGATCTTAAGCCTGCGCGAATCGGGAACTCTGTGATTTGGCGGGCTCATATATCATTTTTCAAGGTTTTATCCACCGTTTGCAAATAATGGAGGCTGTTTGAAGTGTTTTGGTATTATTTCGGGTGCTGGGTGATATCCATAAGTTACCGGGAGTCTCCCGTTTGTTTATTTATTTGTTTATTCCCGGTTCGCGATCACGGGTCTCAAATGCTGACAGGTACGGTCATATATCATTAAACGCAATACAACTATAGGCTATACAAACTGTAAGCAGAGCCTTGCCATCACATCCCGTGCGAATGCGTCACATGAAATACTGATGTGGGGAGGTCATTTATAAATCACAGGAGATCTCCAGATAATACTGATGCCGTGCGAAAACTGTGAATGGTGCTAATGTGTAACCTAACGTTACGTCTCAAACCAAATTCACAGAAGGCTCCAACTACGCAAACTGCTATCCAATCAAAGCGGTGGGCATTTACTTATAAAGTCTTCAATGCGTGCCGCCCATTAAAACCGAGTGTTTGCAGAGCTGGCCTCAAAACCTGGGTAGAAAATAGCCTATTACTTATTGATTTTGAATGTAAAAACCACACGAACGTCATAAGTAGACCTCGTACAACAGTATAAAACAATAAACAACACCACGTCATCGCACCTTTAATACAAATCTAGTTGTTTATTCATATTAGTTCATTGATAAATGTTAACAAATACAACTGTTAATATTTTAAATTGATTTAAATATTTATTAAATATTTATTAAATCCGTTGAAATGAACCATTAAGATGAATAAATGCTGTAGAAGTATTAGTACCCATTATTATTAAATAAATTAGAAATTGGTATCGTTTTAACAGAAGGGTATTGCGGTTCTTTTCTAGTACCGGTGTGCAACACTAGTCCCGTGACAGTTTTTCAGGATCCCTCCTCCATCCCACCACCTCACCCTCTGCTGGTATCTCTCAGTTAAGGGGGGACTACTCAGGGTTTGGGCACACATTCCTGAACAAGGCATCTGTTGCCTCTTTCCGGCTCATATTTTATTGCAAGATGACACATTCCACTCGTCTCCCACAATTCAGTACTGTGTGCATGAAAAGAGCCATGGGGCTCAAATAGGCTCTGAATCAATATGTACTTGTGTGAATTGTGTTTACTCAAACTCACCTGCCATTATACTTTATACAGCATTTACAAGAAAAGGGTTATGCTTTGCATGTTGTATTATTTTCATATGTCATGTATGACTTTCTTTCTTCTGCAGAACACACAAAAAAAAGATTTTTGAAGAATGTTGATAATCAAACAACATTAGCCCCACTGACTTCCATTGTATAAACACAAAACCACTGAGACATTTCTCAAAATATCTTCTTTTGTATTCCACAAAAACAAACGTTTCAAGCCTTAGGTTGACAGTGCCTTTGCCTTATGATTTAATAATATTCCTTAAATACTAATTTTGTGTGTATATGTAATGTGAAGCCCTCTAAATAAAATTAACAATAATTCCATGAGCACCTTTTTTTATTAAAACAGCATACTGTAAATTGATTCTGGACATTACAATCTCCAGAAGACCCTGCATATGCACTTACTCCCATATGGGGTTTATTCAACTCACCTGATACATTTTGTATGACTACCTCAATAAATACATCGAGTAAAACATCAACCCAATAAAACAATTAAAATCCAAATTCATTCTACGAACAACATGATAAAATTTCCTAAAGTAAATTACAGCACAGAGAAAACCAACATAGCACACATAATTACAATTATAAGCCAGAGAAAAAAGGTGGGTCTTTAGTTTTGACCTAAACTCATGCATTGTTACCGCAGATCTAACATAAACCGGTAGGGGATTCCAGAGCCTCGGTGCAGCAATAGCAAATAAAGCAATGATTACCAAATTAATATTTTTCCTCTTCAGATTCCATATGTAGGCCACGTACACAGTGCAGATAAATTTGGTTGTCACTTCACCTTTTAGTGCTTAATCATGTTCTGTACAAACACAGTTCACTAATTTACGGGAGTGACAACCGCATTGTACTACCGAATTTACTCCCGAAAAATGCAGGTAGTGACAACCGCATTTACCAAAACCCGACGCAGTATGGAACCGAACTCAACAAATAGTTGTTAATGATGTCTAATGATGCCCATAGGAGATGTCTTCATCTGTTTTTGTGAAGTGCAAGAAAATGACAGTAAAAGAAGTCTTTACTTTCGCACATTTTGACACGGAACTAGCCACTCTCATGAGCCCCTTTGCTTAATTGAGAGGGTCGCCAGATCTTCATAGAAAAAAACAGCAAACGGAGACAAGCCAAAAGTAAACATAAAAATACTAAATGTTTATATTCTACTAGACCAAAATATCTAAAATATCCGAAAATTACCATTTTTTAACACCTAAAGGGCCGAGCTTTATGATCTAAGACCAAATGATAGCCATGTGATAATGTTGGGATTTGTGGGCTTACGTCTTGCCAAGCATGAGTGATAGTGTACATGTAACATTACCAAAGAGACTTTACAAACACTGAAAGGTCTGGGAGTACGAATCTGAATCACTCACCCATACCAAGCGCTGCCTGGCCTTTTGACTCCCCGCAGCTTTGAGCGTGTGGACTTCTGATCATCTGCCATGCTCATATCTGCAAGAAATGACCACAGACACGTGAGTAAGAACAAAGTCCCATCACAGTGTGGTTTCGAAAATTGTTTTCAGAATCGTTTATTCCACAGAGCTGCTGCACTTTTACCAACAGAGACGAGAGTCTTTAGAAGAGAAGACTAACACGACTATTTAGTGATGATGCATTTTAAAGACTAGGTCTATATCATTCAACACAGCGTGGTCCCCCTGTGCACATTGCCGGCTTGTCAAAACTCATTGAAGAGAACATGAAATGAGAGACATCTAATTTAAGGGCAGTGTTCCATGACACTGGAAGATTGATTCTTTTAGGCCCTATTTTGCATCGTTGCTGAGAGGTTGGTTAGCATAGTACAGCAGTAAGAAGGAGAGAGAGACAGCTCTTATGCGTAATTTAGTTTTTTTACACGTATGCTAGTTTATGTGTACAATGGTATTCTGTAGTCTATCAAAGTACTCTCTATTTGTGTGCAAACATGGGTTTCTCTATACATCATGCTGTAGTTTACTGTATGTGATGGCTTTTTTTCCATTTTGATCATTTTCATAATGAATGAAAAAAATGTAATCATTAAGATTTTTTCCCCATTTTTTCAGTAATTGTTCGATTAAACTACATCCACGACACACTTACATCTTGCAATTTGTTTTTTAAGGTAAAAAGAGTACAGAAAAAATGATTTAAGCTTAAGCTGAGCATAAGAAATGGAAAAAACGAGGCAAAAGACACCATACTCTCCAATATAATAAACTTATTTCTACACTTTACAGCGTCATCTAATTCGTTTCGTTTTGAAGAGTTTTTGTTTAGGTCCACTTAGGGCCAGTTAAAGTAAACTGTAGAGGAAAACTACAAAAAACGATTATTTATACATTTCAAATAATTGTTGTATTGAATATACTGTATACTAATATATTAAATATACTTTCAGTTTTAGAGAGTGTGACATTGAAGAAATGCAACGTGATAAATTCACTGCTCACCACACACTACACAGGTGCAGATGCCCAATCACACATTATGTGGATCACTTAATGATAAGAGCAGGCATTCAATTCAATAAAAGCTTATCTCAAAGTCTAGTTGAGCCTTTTTGTATTTTCATTTATTTGTTTTTGTAATAATACTTCTCTCGCATTCAGTCTCAAATCATCCTGAATTCACACTATGGTCCTAGGGACTGATGGTTAAAATGTTGGGCTTGTAATCCAAAGGTGATAGGTTTAATTACCAGTGCCATCAGGAAACAACTGAGGTGCCCTTAAAAGCAAGGCATCTTTTCCCCAGTTGTCTCGGGTGTGCATACAGAGGACATATTTCGAGTATAAGCAGGGGCGAATTAAGGTGGTCAGGGATGCTTAGGCTGCTCTTTGGGTGAGGCCCCCCTTAGGTATCTTTCAGGTGCCTTTCATGCTTGCAGTTTAGTTCGGAACGGGTTTGCATGAAAAATCACTAATGTAAAAGCTGTCACACAAACCCAGGTGCGCACCTGATAAATAATAAATATTATAATAACTTATAATAAATATCAAAAATCTAAAAGATGTGCATTATAGCTGACACACACATGAACACTGTACAGTTAGTTTTGTGGCTGTAACTCATTCCCTTTAAATGCTACTGAGCTTTAAAACTTGTATTTTAATGTGTATATGTAACTTTAGAGACGGTCCCTAAATTCACGAATATCTAACGTCCAACGTCAAACCAACTTTATGCCAGCACATAAACTGTGTATAAAACAAAGCTATAATTTAAAACCAACCTGTATAATATGTCTGTCATTGTGGGATAACTCCCTGAATATTACCGATGACATGATGAGCTAACTGCTGCAACAGCTAAGGATCCCGCTGCAGTTGTTTTAACCGCAGCACCGATGTTAGCCCATGCCAGCTGCCAGTCCTCCTGCTGCTATCTTAGTCACGTTGTTCTTTTAACCTTTGTATTTTCCATTTTTGTGCTCCACTATTGTACTTTCAGACATTTTGCCGCTGTGCCGTCTAGCAACAACAGTGACCCAAATGTCACATCTATCCAATCACCGGTTTATTTTTTGTTTCTCATGGGCCAATGAGGGTCTATTTTTTGTTCCCGCTGAAGTAAATTTAAAATAAAAATCTTGCCAATCAGAGGCCTCCAAAACAGGTCGGGCCCCTAGGCTGTAGCCTAGACAAGCCTGTGCATTAATCCGTTAATATGAGCTACAATACTTGACAAAATAGCATAGCATCACTGGCATCCCTTTTACTACACGTGTTTATATAAAATGATCTTATAATGCTGGGATACATATTTCAGATGCATTAAATCGACACATCTTGTCATTAAAAAATGAGTTTTGCATTTATTAGTAACAGGTAATTAATAGAGAGCAGTCGAGAGTAATTGAATAATTTTTAGATGATGACCAAATGAGCTTCATCAAGTTCTCTGTGTTTTTCAATTGGTTTCTCTTTCCTCTGTCAATCTCTATTCGTCGTTCTCAGGTCCATAAACTTCATTCTTTAATCTAACGAATTTAGTAAATTTATTTAATGTAACCGGGTGAAAGTAAAATAGCCCACAAGCTGTATAGTTGCCCTCTTTTAATCCCCTATGCATGTAAAGGTAATATGTGAAAAGGTGTGGCGGCTCCTTTAAGTGATTATCTCCGTGTGTGTGTGTGTGTGTGTGTGTGTGTGTGTGTGTGTGTGTGTGTGTGTGTGTGTGTGTGTGTGTGTGTGTGTGTGTGTGTGTGTGTGGTGTGTGTGTGTGTGTGTGTGAGAGAGAGCGCCGATGCGAGCGTGAGAAGCTGGGAAGCGTACGGGCCTTGATTTGGTGAGAAAATACGTTTATAGAGTTCATAAGACATTAAAATAGTGATAAATGTCAACATATAAGTGTATATTGATTTGCCTTAAGGGTCTGGTCGGTGGATTGTTGAATATTTTGCACGTCCGTTCAGCTTTCTCATTAGTTCGTGTGAGATGTCTTCACAATAAGTGTGCTCTTCAGAGGCGTCTGAAGTTAGGAGCGTGAGTGTTTATTTCAGTTTACGGTTATAATATACACTGCCATGTAACTCATATGTAGTCTGTGTTCATGTAAAGTTGCAAAAAGTTACTTAATTACACTCTCGTATTGTATTAGAGGGGAGAGGTGAAGCATGTTTGAGCACGTGAGCTGCGGTCCACGTGGGCACTCGGGTTTGAGAGACTGCGCAATGTGAGTTGTGATGATATGTTTCTTTGTTTTGTTTTATATATCGTTTTTTTTTGTTTCTGACGGAATTGAACTGTGTTCAATGTGTATTTGTGAATGCTTTTGACCTGATATATGTAAGCAGCAATAGTATAGTATGGTTTTAAGTGCTACAGATGTGCTGCCTGTGCTTATATGTCTTGCAGTTGTTAACGTGGATTGTTCCATGATGTGTATTTTTCTGTTTTCCTTTTCTCTATAGTGACTACCGTTGTTTATTTGGGGTGGTTAAACATCACTATTGTTATTGAGCCACTGAACAGGCAGACTTGGTTTTTGTTGTTGTTTTGTTTTGTTTTGTTTTTCTTTTCCTTAATACTTTGTGTACCAATTGACTGATTCTGAATTTCCTCATGTCCATAATTGGGCATTGTTTCTCCTAAGCCTGACTTTGTTCATCTTTAATGCTGCATCCCTTTTGGGTGTAGTCGGGAATAAAAGAACCCCAGTTAATGTGTAGTCAGTGTTTTGTCTTGATTAACAAATAATTATAAACCCGGCCACATTAACAACACATAAACACGGATGAAAAAACAATTGTGATGTACAGTACTTTACAAGATTTAAATAGGTGAAGATTCAAATCGTTAACACAAAAATGCACATAACAACTTTTACATCAAACAACCTTTTCAATTGCAGTTAAACCATGTATTCTAATACTGCGGGTTCTATGATTCAATATTTTGGTTACACTTTATATTAAGGTACACAAATTTATCATCAACTACTTGCTTATTAACATGCATATTGGTTGTATATTAGTATGTATAAAGCACATATTAATTCCTTATTCTACATCCCTTAAACCTACCCAATACCTAAACCTAAAAACTACCTTATAAGCAGTAATTAGCAGTTCATTGAGGCCAAAGTTGTAGTTAATAGTTAGTAAATGGTGAGAATCGGTCCCTATTCCAAAGTGTGTATTATCTCTTTAATAAGCTCTTTACGGTTCTATTACAACAATCTATCTATATATATAAAGTTGCATTGCAACAATGCCAAATTGTGAAAAGCACTATAAAAATAAATTAGAATTGATCTGACACTGAACGACCATAATACATAACTGTCTAGATAGATAGATAGATAGATAGATAGATAGATAGATAGATAGATAGATAGATAGATAGATAGATAGATAGATAGATAGATAGATAGATAGATAGATAGATAGATAGATAGATAGATAGATAGATAGATAGATAGATAGATAGATAGATAGATAGATAGATAGATAGATAGATAGATAGATAGATAGATAGATAGATAGATAGATAGATAGATAGATAGATAGATAGATAGATAGATAGATAACATTACTCACGTTGCAGGTTGTGACATTCACTGTTTAACAGGGTCATAGGAAAGATGGCCAAATGCTGAAGGCTTCTTGTATCAGCAGCTTGGAGATGCTTTTATTTCACACCTCAGGTTGCTCGATCCGTAGCTTGTGCGCATAACCGGTTCACTGTGTCTCACTCTTCTGCAAGCTCTGCTGTTCTGTTACTACTGAAGCACTGACAGCCCAGCTGACGTTGTATTAGCGGATTGTACCAACTGTCAAACTGCAGCGGGGAGGTATGGAGCACTACAGACTGCTGATGCATTCTAAACACATGGGGACAAACAAAAGAGACTGAGCTCGAGGAAAATATAAAGAATGAAGGCAAAAATGTACATAATAAGCAAAAGAAAGTAGTAAAGAAAGGAAAGGAAGAAAGATAGAAATATCTGAACGGACCTATGCGAATACATTAAGGAACAAAGGCATGTAAGTTTGGAAGGTACTGTAAATTAAGACTTAAATTAAAAGGCTTTCCGAAGAGAAACTGGTGGCCAGTGGTGGAGCTTGAGGGCAGAGGTGTAAAGAGTACCTGAAAACCATACTTAAGTAAAAGTACAGATACCTTGCAGTGAAAATTACTCCATTACATGTTACAAGTCACCAATTCCAAAACGACTTCAGTAAAAGTCTTTGAGTATCTGATTTTAACAGTACTTGAGTATTTTACTCATACTGAATGTAGGCTCAAAGCAGCACTAGTCCTCAACACTTATGAGACACAGCAGTGAAAAACTAGAAACAGTTGATTTGTGAAGTGAGCAATCGCATTTATTTTCTTAAATCATAATAAGACTGAACACCTCAAAATTGCAACAAATCATGGTCGACACCATAACCTACGTCATTACAAACACCCTAAGTCTCATTTAAGCTCAAGTGCTCATAAGTAAACCAAAGTCCTTCAAAAAGGTCTCAATATAACAGATAAATAAAATAATGTTAAGTAGAATTAAAAATTCAAAGCCTTTTTGCACTGGACATGCTGGTTTGGGCCTCATGGCCAGCTGCAGTCATGTCCTCATTTCACATACACTGTTAGCCCTTACCTGCCATTTCTACAGTAATACATTGGCAACACTGTTGCCAGCTAGTTACTGTAGGTGTTTTACAGTAAACTACTGCAATGGCTGTTTGAAGATACATTATTAAAGAATCTATTAACGCACTTAGGTCACACAGTCTTAGATGAACACAATAAATCTGTCAAGATTTCACCAGAGGATAATTAAACACAAACATCAATAACATCTTCACATATTACAGACACCACTTTCACTTTATTTCTGTCATCTGTGTAAGATCTTATTGAGATTTAACTCTAGTTCATAGTGGTTCAATTATGTTTTAAGTCACCATTATGGCGATCAGTGTTTGCTTTGGTTGGACTCTTTGACTTTCTTGTAGCTTTAAAATGTACACTTATACAATAACACTGAAAGGGACTTTACAGGAACCGCAACTTTATGTTTGCTTAGTAACTGAAGATACATCTGAAAGAATTCAATCATTAAATAATAATAATATAGCATTTAAGATTTATTAAGATATGTTTGGTAAAGTGATTACATGTTATAATGGAAAGATCTCGAAAATCTTTCTTTGCAATTGAGACACAGTTAGACACTTGACATACAAACCTCATCAATGGTGACAAACAATCATGAATGAGTTTTGTACTATGTACCCAGCATGCATTGCAGCATGAAGCTGTTCAGTTGATTGTCACCATTGTTGAGATTCATATGTGGATTGTTCATTTCTCTGTGTCCGACTCATTCTATAGGTTAATATTTTGTCTATATAGTGTGAGAGCACTTTTGAAAATTGAAATACTATACATTCTTTTTACTGGTTTACATCACTTCATGGCAATAGTCCCACCATATGGTCAAATTTTGAGCAAACATGTTTAGAGCACATTTAGGAAGAGTTAGTTTTAAAAATAAGAGCTTTTGTAGATGTGTGACCTACAGTAACTAGCTGGCAACAGTGTTGCCAATATATTACTGTAGAAATAGCGGGTAAGGGCTAACCATGTATAAACCGCCAGCGATTGACATCTACCTGATACTGCACTCATATTCATATAAAGAAGCCATGTTGACAAGTTTTTGTAAGTTATGGCAAAATCCACAAGATTGTAGTACCTTCAATGCCCTGTGAATGGCAATATTAATTATAAGATAGGTGGCATGCAAAATGTAATGTGTAATTGCATTAGTCATTACAAATGTATTGGAGTAAAGAGTACATATACTTGTTCGAAAATGTAGTTAAGTAGAGAGTAAAAGTTGCTAATATCTTTAATACTCAGTACAACTACAAAGTAGCCAAAAAGATACTTAAGTAAAGTAACTAAGTACATTTACTCCAATACTTTACACCACTGCTAGAGGGCTGTCCAATTGGCCACCTGGGTGCCACCCCAAAATTTGATTTGCTTTTTGCTTGGCTACTTTTCACAGCGATTGGCTGCAGCTTGGCGTTTGTTGTTTGATATTTGCGTTAATTCAATAAGTTCCCCACCTATTTGACGCTCTTGGCCTCTCTCAACACCTTTTCCGCCCCACTGTCGGTCAGAACACACAAGCGTTAAGCTCTCGTCTTATAGGAATGGATTGAAAATGCTCACTTTGCTCCATACCCTCGGCGCCAGTGGAAACGCACCACAACGCCTGTCACAGGCTACGTCCTCCGCCGCATACGTAACCAAGGTTGTCTCATTTCAGTAAAAAAACATTATAAAATTATATTTATTTCTCGTAAGACGTAATCATTGTAGCGTCATTCTTACCTTGAAATGTAACGGTTGCTTTTCTGAATTAAAACCTGAAATAGTAAACCTCGATGTCATATGTGGCCAACAAATGCGATCCCTGGAGGATGCTGCCGTTGAATTAAGGCGCAGCTACTTTGTCCAAGTTTAAGTTTCTAAAAGTAAATTCTAAAATTCTGTAAAGATTTAGGTTTGATGTTTTAATAGAACACACTTTCCTGTGTTTAAGTCTATTTTTTCTTTAGAAAGTGTTTATTTTATTAACTGCAGTAATAATAAAGGTGTTCATTATTCAGTGCATTTCATCTTTTGTGCGTTTGTTTTGAATGTTCTTGTGACAAGCAGAGCGGGACGAGGGCCGTGAGGGAACGGCGCGAGGCCAGTGACGCGAGTGATAATGAGAGTCAGCTGCACGTTGCACCGGTCTCGCAACTCTCACGGAGGAGCTCCGGAAGCATAAAAGGAGGAGCAGCAGCAGTGAAGGACGAGAGAGAACCAGGCCTGGTTTATTCAAGAAGTTTATTATAAACTGAAAACAATCAGGTCTACTAGACACATTTTATGTCGGAGCGGGATCTGAGCGGGATTTGCTTGGTCTGTGAGTGACTAAGCGAAGCGCACGGTCATAGAGCAAAATATTAAACGGAGCATCACACCGCTCTGCTCCTCTCAGATGCTCTGAACCACACAGATATGATGTAAGAGATTTATTGTGCTGAGGAGCCAGACTCTTTCATGTATTAACCTGAAGTATTGAGTGTTTTAGTCATGTTGAATGTTCTTTGGTCGTTTTCTATACATTTCACATTTGAAAAACCGTTTAAAATTTTTATGTTCCTTAGATAATCAATGTGCGCTTTATAAAAAAACACTTCTCAGCTTATTTTTTAGCGTGGGAAACTTTTTCACGTATTCTAATATCTTAAAGTAATGATCAAGATTACAATATCAAGGGCAATAATCAACAACAGTTATGTCTTAATCTTGCATTCCAATGGATTGAGTATATGTTTTATATTTATAGCATCTTATATGCTGCTCTGATCCACCTCGATTTAAAACACTTCTGGTGCTGCTTTGTTACTGTGTAAATTAAACTAGTTATCAGGGTTATACAAACTATTCATCATTTATATAAGTTATATTTGATGAGCGGCAATGGCAGCTACATACACTTTCAGTGTGGAAGGGGAGAGGTTACTCTCAAGTCTCTCTTGTAGAAAGGACAGCACATTCCCGATCGAGCAACTTCGCGGGTCTTCTCTTTGAGAAGAGCACCAGGACGAGAAGAGGCGCCAATTATAGGCGTATAGCCGCCTAGTGGCCAGGGCCCTAGCCTGAGTGATGGTCTCAACCACCGCAGGGGGTAGGCCACTCAGGATCTCCTCGTCCCCTCCAGACATGGAAGTTCCAGAGGTCTGGCCTGGGATGCCATAACGTGCCCTTCCCCTAGGAAAGCAGGTCCTTTGTCAGGGGGATCGGCCAGGGGGAGTTATCGTCAAGAGCATTAGCTCCGAGAACCAAGTCTAGTTGGGTCAGTACAGTGCAACAAGTAACACTTGATGCTCCTCTTCCCTGACCTTGCACAGGGTCTGTGCTATGAGGCTCACTGGGGGGAAGGCGTACTTCCGCTTGTCCCGCAGCCAGCTGTGCGCTAGAGCATTCGTACCGAGGGGGGCCTCGGACAGGGCGCATCATAGCGGGCAATGGGTGGTGTCCAGTGGGGCGAACAGGTCTACCTGAGCCTGCCCGAACTGCACCCAAATGAGCTGGACTGCGTGGGGGTGGAGTCGCCACTCTCCGCAAGGCATCAACTGACGAGAGAGCGCGTCGGCTGTCTGGTTCAGGTCGCCTGGGATATGC
This sequence comes from Triplophysa rosa, assembly GCF_024868665.1. Taxonomy (NCBI): domain Eukaryota; kingdom Metazoa; phylum Chordata; class Actinopteri; order Cypriniformes; family Nemacheilidae; genus Triplophysa; species Triplophysa rosa. The sequence continues at coordinate 14,343 of NW_026634311.1, read as the reverse complement.
GTGGCTCGCAGGGAGCGAATCACCTGCTGACTCCACAGGAGGAGGCATCAGGCGAGTCGTGTTAACTGCCATGAGCGAACCACCCATGGTGGTTGATATACGCTACGGCAGTTGTGCTGTCCGACCGGACCAGCACATGCTTGTCCTGCATGAGAGGTTGTAGCCTCTTCAGTGCAAGTAGCACAGCCAACGACTCTAGGCAGTTGATATGCCAGCGCAGGCGGGGGCCCATCCATCACTCCGACAGTGCGTGCCCGTTTCACACTGCACCCCAACCCTGCAGGGAGGCATCTGTCATCACGACGACATGCCTCGTAACCTGCTGGAGAGGGACCCCTGTCCGTAACAAGGTCATTGAAGACCAAGGGGTTAGGGTACGTTGGCAGAGAGGCGTAATGACCATACTCCTGCTGCTGGTGTGCCACGCTCTCCAGGGAACTCGACTCTGTAGCCAGTGTTGGAGCGGTCTCATGTGCATCAACCCGAGGGGTATCACCCCGCCGAGGATGTCATGTGTCCCAGGAGCCTCTGAAATTGTTTCAGGGGGACCGCTGATTGCTTGAAATGTTTCAGGCAGTTCAACACTGACTGAGCGTGTTCTGTAGTCAGTCGCGCTGTCATGGTGACAGAGTTGAGTTCCATACCGAGAAAAAAGATGCTCTGCACAGGGGAGAGTTTCAGATTTTCACAACTTCAGAGGCTCCTGGGATACATGGCATCCTCGGCGGGGGTGGTCCCCCTCGGGTTGATGCACATGCGACCACTCCAACACTGGCTGCAGAGTCGAGTTCCTTGGAGAGCGTGGCACACCGGCAGCAGGCGTATGGTCATCACGCCTGTCTGCCAACGCACCCTGACCCTCTGGTCTTCCATGACCTTTTTGCGGACAGGAGTCCCCCTAGGGCAGGTGTCAAGGCATGTTGTGGTGACGACGGATGCCTCCCTGCAGGGTTGGGGTGCCGTGTGCAACGGGCACGCAGTGTCAGGGCAGTGGATGGGCCCCCGCCTGCGTTGGCATATCAACTGCCTAGAGTTGTGGGCTGTGCTACTTGCACTGAGGAGGTTCCAACCTCTCGTGCTGGGCAAGCATGTGCTGGTCCGGACGGACAGCACAGTTGCCGTGGCGTATATCAATAGTCAGGGTGGTGTTCACGGCAGCTAACACGACTCGCCCGACGCCTCCTCCTTTGGAGTCAGCAGGTGATCAGCTCCCTGCGAGCCACACACATTCCAGGCGTCCTGATCCAGATAGCCGACGTGCTCTCTCGTCGTGGCGACTCCATCCCCGCGCAGTCCAGCTCATTTGGGAGCAGTTCGGCCAGGCACAGGTGGACCTGTTGCCTCCCCGGACTCCACCCATTGTCCGCTTTGGTACTCCCTGACCGAGGCACCCCTCGGCACAGATGCCCTTGTGCACAGCTGGCCGCTGGACAAGCGGAAACACGCCTTCCCCCCAGTAAGCCGCATTGCACAGACCCTGTGCAAGGTCAGGGAAGAGGAGCATAAAGTGGTACTAGTTGCGCCCTACTGGCCCAACCGGACTTGGTTCTCAGAGCTGGTGCTTCTGATAACAGCTCCCCCCTGGCCGATTCCCCTGACAGAGGACCTTCAGTCACGGGGGAAGGGCATGTAACGGCATCCCAGGCAGACCCCTGGAACTTCCATGTCTGGATGGGACGAGAAGATCCTGAATGGCCCACCCCCTGCGTGGTTGGGACATCACTCAGGCTAGGGCCTCGGCCACTAGGCGGCTATACGCCCATAAGTGGCACCTCTTCTCGTCCTGGTGCTCTTCCCCGCGGAGTTGTAGGGGACCTACAAGCACCCTCCTTGTCCACAGTTTGCCTAGAACTCGGGCCCGGTGATTCTCACGTTATCCTGAGACCCCGGCCTGTCTACATGCCCAAAGTTCCCACCACTCCCCCTAGAGACCAGGTAGAGACCCGCTGCAATGGGCAGCCAGCGTTGTGTCATGAAGGACCTCCATCCCTCCATCAGGGAACAGAGGTTACATCCGTATCCAAGACGTTCCCTTTCTGTTGGTCTCTCAACATTGTGTCTTCATTCTCTAACAGCGAGAAGCCGCCCGGCACCGTATAGGCCACAGAGGAAGCGCTATTTCCTTGCTGAGGAAACGCGCTATGGAGGCCACTTACTGCCGCAGGGAGGAATTCAATGGAGACACCAACATGGTCTCGCCGGCAGGGGAGAACTCATGGGAGGAGAGTGCGGACTGTAAGGGAGTACCGCAAGAGGTGGAGGCCAACCTAAGGGATGTCATGGGTTACCAAACTGGGAAGCAGACCATGAAAATACATCATACGTAACCACCCTGCCGGGGGGGGGTTACTACGTGTGGGGCACTAGGTCCGGTTAGAGCCATACTCTAGATAACTCACTTTCGCAGGCGTACGCCCTACCGTTTGCCGGTCTTACCTGTTGGTAACATGCAAGACTCGGGCTGACACCGGTTCCACGCGGAGGCTGTAGAACCTTGCGAAGGTGTTGGGCATAGCCCAACCCGCAGCTCTGCGATGTCTGCCAGAGAGGCACCCGGAGCCAGTGCCCACGAGGAGGCTACACTCCGGGTGGAGTGTGACCTCACTGCCAGTGGGCACGGGTGATCACGGGAATCTCTGTTTCAAGACAGCCCTCCCCATCTGCAGACCTCCACTTCTGCTGACTTCCAAAACAGACAAAGAGCTGCTCAGAGCTCCTGAAGCTCTGTGTGTGGTCTAAGTAGAGGCGCAGTGCACATACTGGACACAACACGGATGGGGTAGGGTCTTTCTCCCCGGCAGAGAGCGCCCGCAAGTTCACCACCTGGTCCCGAAAGGGAGTAGTGGGAACCTTCGGCACGTAGCCGGGCCGGGTCTCCAGGCCCGAATTCTAGGCAATCCGTGGACACGGAGAATGCTTGTAGGTCCCCTACCCTCTTGATGGAGGCGAGCGCCACCAGGAGGGCCGTCTTCATCGTAAGATGAGAAAGAGCGGTATCTCCCAGGGGCTCGAAGGGAGGCCTCTGGAGGCCCGTCAGGACCACATCAAGGTCCCAAGAGGGTACGGAGCGTGGACGAGGTGGATTCAGCCTTCTCGCTCCCCTTAGCAACCTAATGACCAGGTCGTGCTGTCCGAGAGACCTACTAGCAACTGGTTTGTGATGAGCGGCAATGGCGGCTACATACACTTTCAGTGTGAAAGGGGAGAGGTTACTCTCAAGTGTCTCTTTTGTAGGAGACTGCGTGCCCGTTGTACACAACACCCCAACCCTGCAGGGAGGCGTCCGTCATCACCATGACGTGCCTCGTGACCTGCCCAAGAAGGACCCCCGTCCGTAGAAAGGTCATTGAAGACCAGGGGGTTAGGGTGCGTCGGCAGACAGTGATGACCATCCGGGAGAGCTTGCTCTTTTCCCAGTTGACCTGTAGGCCCAAATGATCTAGGTGCCGGAGCACCAGATCCCTGTGTGTACACAACAGATCTCGCGAGTGTGCCAAGATGAGCCAGTTGTCAAGATAGTTGAGTACGCGCACCCCCTTCTCCCTGAGGGGTGGCTTCCACGACCTTCGTAAAGACTCGTGGGGACAGGGACAGACCGAAGGGGAGGACCCTGTACTGATATGCCTGTCCTTTGAAAGTGAACCGCAGGAACGGTCGATGACGATGGAGGATTGAGACATGAAAGTACGCATCCTTCAGGTCGATTGCCATGAACCAATCCTGACATCTGATAGACGTCAGGATGCGCTTCTGCGTGAGCATCCTGAATGGCAGCTTGTGTAGGTGCCTGTTCAGGGTACGCAGATTTAGGATGGGGCGCAACCCCCCGCCTTTCTTGGGGACGATGAAAGGAAAGTTTGGGAATCTCTAGCCAGGCTCCCAGGGACCGAGACAGGGGGACTATGGGTTCGATCTTCTTCATCGACCCCCCGAGAGTGCTGAGGGCTGCTGAGTATGCCTGACATTGCGTCTCACCGTGACACAATGTCGAGTTGCTGAAAACCATCGTGTAGAGGGTGAGAGCGGCTGTGAAAAACACCCAGAGAGAGAGAAACTCTGGGTCGGGCCCAATGGTATACTCAATCTCCCTGGGGTCTTCCCATCAGGGCCGCTTCTTCTTCCGCATAAGCGGCTGCTGATGGGGCGGTGGTCTTCTCCTCGACGTCTTCTTCCGGGGGGCCGCCTGGGTGGGGGGCGCGGAAGCCGGAGCCAGCATTGAAGAGGACCGGGGCTGCTGGGGAGCAGACTGCACACGAGATCTCGATGGCCAAAAGGCCGAAGGCGGCCGAGTTGCGGCAGGGCAGGATTTGTTTAATGGCCTCCATCTGCTTCTTCACTGTCGAGAACTGCTGGGAGAAGTCCTCGACAGTATCGCTGAACAGCCCCCCTTGCGAGATGGGTGCATTGAGAAAGCGAACTTTCTCGGCGTCACGCATCAGCGCAAGGTTCAGTGTCTCTCCTGGACCACAAGTTTTGACATTGCCCGACCCAGAGCCCGTGCGGTCACCTTGGTCACCCACAGGGCGAGGTCAGTGGCGGTATGGAGTTCCTGCATAAGCACTGGGTCGGTCTTACCCTCATGGAGCTCTTTCAGCGCCTTGGCCTGGTGGACCTGCAGGATGGCCATGGCATGGAGAGAGGAGGTGGCGCAGCCTGCAGCAGTGTAAGCCTTCGACACCAGAGATGCCGAAAACTTACACGCCTTGGACAGGAGTCTAGGTCGACCTCTCCAGGTGGCCGCCGTCTGCAGGCACAGATGTACCGCGACGGCACGTTCCACCTGGGGCACATCGACATAGCCCCTAGCCACCCCACCATCGAGGGAAGTAAGGGCGACGGAACTAGTTTGATGGGAACGCAACGAAAAAGGGGCATTCCAGGTCTTACTGAGCTCCTCATACTTCCGGGAAATACGGCACCGGGGCCGGGTGCAGCTTGGAGTCGCGCTCAGACCCGAGGTACCACGTATCCAGCCACGAGCGTTGGGGAAGGGGCGGTACGGTGCACTTCAGCCCAATACTCGCGGCGGCGGCCCGGGCAAGCATGGCTGACTGACATTTCGACATCCGCTTCTTCCTGGGCTCGACCCCCCCGAGGGAGGGAAGAACACAGCCACCCGTGACCGCAACATCTGGATTGCCATCCGCCCGCAGTGCGGGCAGGACGTATCCACGAAGGCTGCCTCAGCGTGCCGGACACCCAAGCACTTGAAGCAGACATCGTGTCTGTCCCCCTCCTCGATGAATGTATTGCACCCACGAGAACAGCAGGACATGCCACGCTGGAGAAATTTGCTCTTTTAGATAGAAAACACCTCTTGAACTGCCGAGACACCCAGGGGAAGTCACTGCAGGAAGGGACAGTCCGCTGCACCATGTCGTAAGAATCCAGCAGTCTTTTTGAAGATCAGTAGATCGATATAGATCATGAGATCAAGGCTCCGAAGAACAAAAAGGTAAATGAATGCAGCACGCCGTCTTCCTTTTATACCCAGATATCCGGGGTGGAGTCCGGCATGCAAATTTCATTGGCCTTTTCAAAAGTTAGTCGGAAGACGATAGGTTCTCAATTCAAAACCCAACTGACGGTTCGACACTACGTCGAGAGACCGACAGAAAGGGAACCATCATTTTACTATAGTTACTATTGTTTGCTATGGTTTTTACAAAAACATGGTTTTCAAAACCATGGTTATTTTGTGGTAACCATGTTTTTTTTGTTTTAACTGTAGTAAAACCATGGTAAATTTTTGTAATGGCAGTGGAGTGGTTTGTTTTGAAGCCAGATTGCTTGTCATCCAGTAGTTTATTATGGGATAGGTAGGAAGACATCTGGTTGAAAACTGCCCTTTCAAGTGTTTTTGCAATAAATGGAAGGAGAGAGACAGGTCTGTAACTGTCGGTAGTAGAGGGGTCCAATGTGGGTTTCTTAAGTAGGGGTCTGACCTGGGCCTGTTTGAATGTGGATGGAAAAGTGCCGGTGAGTAGGGAGGTGTTGATGATGTTTGTGAGTTGTTGTTAAGTATATAATTTACCCTCTGCCTATTTCCTATTTATTCTCGGGGTAGACAAAGATAGTCAAATCTGTCATAGGCTATAAGTATCTGTTTAGATATACTTACTCCCCAAAACAGAAGAGTCCTCCGTGAGCTGTCCGTATACTTCAGTCTACTTCAAAGATGTCAGTCAACAGACTTCCTTGTAGTTTTATAATTATAGGTTTTATTAATAACAATTGTCAAGGTTACAATCAATATACTTTTAACTAATAAATTAAAATAAAAGCATAAAGTATGCAAGAATCAATCTAATGCTCAAGGCAACCCCGTAGGCATCTAGCACCAGAGAGACTGTTCCGAAGATTCAGAATCTGATGATATCATCTCAGATCAGTCTTGTATAGACAGCTTCTCAAGCCCCCACTCTTCTGATGTCATCTTGAGATTAGCCAACGCCTTTATCATTTGTCTATATAATGCCACCTTCTTCTTTGTTATACATCTCCGGATTCTTTGACGCTGCTTTCTTCTCTGCTTGGCCTGCAACACACAACTCCTTATCTGATGGAATGGAATGCAGCTCTCTTGGGTAACAGATGCCATTCTTCCTAATACATGATTTTCTCCTTTCTACTCTATCATAATAAAACAAAAGAGCTTCTTTTGAAGGTGGGAAGGCCCCTGCCTTCGGCCCTCACAGGCGGCAGCCTTGTTTCTCTAACAGCGAGAAGCCGCCCGGTACCATAAGGTCACTGGGTAAGCGCTACTTCGTCAAATGGGGGATGCGCTACAGAGACCACTTCCTACCGTAGGGAGGAGCTTTAGTGGAGATACCAACATGGTCTCGCCATTTAGGGGAGAACTCATGGGAAAAATGTGCGGACTGAAGTAGTTTACCGTGAGGTGGAGGTCCACCTAGGGAAGGTCATGGGTTACCAAGGTGGGAACCAATCACGAGGATACATCAGACGGTTTTAGTCATTTATCACAAATCACTAGCTAAAATAAAACAGGGTTCTTGCTATTTTCGTATTTGTTACATCTAGCAAGGTAGATATTATTCACCATGCTTGCATTAATTTTTTTTGAAGGTCTGTAAAAACTAGTAGTAATTCATTGTTTCACATTAATGTGTAAATGTAATGGCGACTCCGTTTCATCGCAGGGGTTAGGCCACTCAGGATCTTCTCGCTCCGTCCAGGGGCCAGACATGGAGGTTCCAGAGGTCTAGCCCATGATGCCATAACGTGCCCTTCCCCTGGGAAAGCAGGTCCTTCGTCAGGGGAATCGGCCAGGGGGGAGCTGTCGTCAAGAGCATTAGCTCCGAGAACCAAGTCCGGTTGGGCCAGTATGGCGCAACTACAGTAGTACACTTGATGCTCCTCTTCCCTGACCTTGCACAGGGTCTGTGCAGTGAGGCTCACTGGGGGAAGACATACTTCCGCTTGTTCCACGGCCAGCTGTGCGCTAGAGCCTCCGTGCCGAGGCAGGGAGTACCTTAGCGGCAATGGGTGGTGTCCAGGGAGGCGAAGGGGTCTACCTGAGCCCGCCCTGACGGTCCCAAATGAGCTGGCTACGCGGGGGTGGAGTCGCCACTCTCCGCGAGGCGTAACTGACGAGAGAGCACATCGGCTGTCTGGTTCAGGTCACCTGGGATATTTGTGGCCCTGCGGACTCCACAGGAGGAGGCGTCGGGCGAGTCGTGTTAGCTGCCATAAGCGAACGCCACCCTGGCGGTTAAAAAACGCTACGGCAGTTGTGCAGTCCGACCGGACCAGCACGTGCTCGTTCTGCACAAGAGGTTGCAACCCCTTCAGTGCGGGTAGCACATCCAACAACTCTAGGCAATTGAATGCCTGCGCAGGCGGGGGCCCGTCCATCGCCCTGACACTGCGTGCCCATTGCACACGGCACCCCAACCCTGCAGGGAGGCGTCTGCCTGATGCGTCTCGCCTGCCCGAGAGGGACCCCCGTCCGTATAAAAGGCCATTGAAGACCAAGGGGTTAGGGTGCGTGGGCAGAAAAGTGTAATCACCATCCGCCTGCTGCCGGTGTGCCACGCTCTCCAGGGAACTCGACTCTGTAGCCAGTGTTGGAGCGGTCTCATGTGCATCAACCTGAGGGGTATCACCACCGTCGAGGATGCCATGTACCCAGGAGCCTCCTCCCGCTGACTGCTTGAAAAATTCCAGGCAGTACAACACTGACTGAGCGCAATCGCGCTGAATGGAGACAGAGTTGAGTTCCATACCAAAAAAGAGTATGCTCTGCACAGAGGAGAGCTTGCTCCCTTTCGGTTGACCTGTGGTCCCAATCGATCTAGGTGCCGGAGCACTAGGTCCCTGTGTGTACATAACAGATCTCACGAGTGTGTCAAAATGAGCCAGTCGTCGAGATAGTTTAGTACCCGCACACCTCTCTCCCTGAGGGGAGTGAGGGCGGCTTCCACGATCTTCGTGAAGACTCGTGGGGACAGGGACAGACCGAAGGGAAGGACTCTGTACTAATATGCCTGACCCTCGAAAGCGAACCATAGGAACGGGCGATGAAGAGGGAGAAGAGACATGAGAGTAAGCGTCCTTCAGGTCGATTGCCATGAATCCATCTTGACATCTGACAGATGCCAGGATACGCTTCTGCGTAAGCATCCTGAACGGCAGCTTGAGTAGGTGCCTGTTCAGGGTACGCAGATCTAGCGACCCCCGCTCTTTTGGGCACGATGAAGTAAGGGCTGTAAACCCCGTTGAACATCTCGGCTAGAGGGACGAGCACGATCGCTTCCTCACCAGAGGGGTGGCGACCTCGGCCCGAAGCACGTGGCATCCTTGCCTCCGAAACTTGGGCGGGCGTCCGGGGAGTGGATCGCGTAGCCGAGACGGACCGTATCCCGTAGTCACCGTGACGGTTTGGGAAGCTCTTGTCAGGCTCCCAGGGACTGACAGGGAGGCTAGGGGTACGTTCTGCTTCATCGACCTCCCGGGGGTGGTTCGATGGCTGGCAGTACGGATCCCTCGCCGTGGGGGGGACCCCCGGGGAGGAGATCGGCTCTGCAGTTTTACCTGTCTGGCGAAGATGTAGCACAACGCACCATCGAATGAGAGTGCTTGGGCTGATAATTATCCTCGACATTGGGTCTCGCTGCAACGTCGAGTTGCCGAACACCGTCGTGCAGAGGGTGAGAGCGGCTGTGATAATACCCAGACGATATGTGGCACAAAGCACCGTCGATTGAGAGTGCTTAGGCTGCTGATTATCCTCGACATTGGGTCTCGCCGTGACGCAACGTCGAGTTGCCGAACACCGTCGTGTAGAGGGTGAGAGCGGCTG
>NW_026634311.1:0-4931 GCF_024868665.1 Triplophysa rosa | reverse complement strand
TGAATGAATGAATCATTGAATACTGACTATTTAAATTATGAATACGTGACTTGTGATCTGTCAAATGAGCATGCCATTCTTTTTAAATATCCGTAATCTTGCCAAGATGCTGTCGACACACTAAAAGTGTTTTTATTTTATTTTTAATAGAATATAATGATTATTTTAAACCAATGCTGAGTCACTTTTCTATAAAATAATCGCATTACAAAACTATGATATGTTTTCGATAGTGAATACGAGACAGGACACCGCTTCAAATCAAGGTACAATATCCTTTTCTTATATCATCATATTATATATATATATATAAATTAGAAAACATTCAGCCATGTACGGATGTTGGAACCCTGCGTAACATCCGCATGTGACGTAACACTATGCTACGCTATGAACTCTGGGTATTGAAGTTCGCTAGCCTACACGATCCGTAACAACCCTGCTGTGTTGAGAATTACTGTGTATTGAGGTAAAGTAAACATGTTTTGCTATCTGAAAATGTCTATACGCTATACTGATATACTGTATATATATATATATAATACTGATATATATATATATATATATATTTAAAACGAACGTTGAGCCACTAATCTTTAAAAATAAATAGCTTAATTCTTTATAGCCACATGCATGTTTCAGTGAATCATGAATCAATTCTAATCATCATCTTAAATCTTTTTATCCAAATCTTTTATCCATATTGTTTTATTTATTAATCAATTGTTTTATTTTAATTAATTATTTTAATTATTGTATTTTATTTTAATTAATTATTATTATTATTATTATTTGTATGTCGTAACAGGGCATATACTGTATTTTATTTAATATATATTTTTTTTTATACGTCGTGACATGCCATCTAACTACTATTTCCTCCGTCTAGATTTACAAGGGTCTATAGAGCGACCGGTATTTATTGACCTGACACATGACGAGGAGGCTGGCACCAGCAGCGCGTCGATAGATCTTACCGCGTCTGAAGAGGAGGTTGGCTCCAGCCGAGCGGTTCCGGACCTCTCATTATTAATCGGTAAGCTATGACTACCATTTAATATAGTTACGCCATTGTGCTTTGGTGTCGTTCATCTTTGTTTTTGCAATGTTTACTCGTACAGAAAGGAGTTGTGATCTTACCACGGGTGGTGACGCAGGCAGCGTAGTGCCAGAGCCGTCATTATTCATCGGTAAACTATGGCTAGCATTTAACATAGTTATGCCATTGCGGTTTAGTGTCGTTCATCTTTGTTTTTGCTATGTTTACTCTAACAGAAAGGAGTTGCGGATCCGGTGACGATGTGTCTAACTGGACAGATACACCGCTGAACGTTTGGGAGCATTCGTCTTGGTCCAGCAAGCGAGAGGAGAGGTCTCCGATAAGGCGTCAGCAGACACCGTTAGCCGAACAAGAAGACATCGCCGACGACGAACGATCATCATCGGCGAGGGGTAGACAGACACCTTTTGCTCTTCAAGCTCAAAATACTGTCTCGCTAGATCAACTCAACGCTATCTTAAGGGAGTCTAATATTCCTTTACACGAGTCCGTTGACAGACTGTGGGGTTCTGTCGATGAGATACATATGATTCTTATGAGATTGTATGCTTTTATCGAAGGTGTTAATCATAGCGACGAAGCGCTGGAGAATTCTTTCAACCGTTTGCTCGAGTCATCAAACGAACAGATGAGAGAAAGGCCTCTAATAGTTGAACTCCTCTGTGCTATAAACGCCGTACTATTTTCTAGATAGTCACTATTTTTATATTGACCAATGATCGCTATAAGTTTTTTACATTTATCTTTATATCTTATAATCGATTTTTACATTTACAATTTTATCTCTATATCTTATAATTGATATTTTACATTTACAATTTTATCTCTATATCTTACAATCAATATTTTTATATTACCATTTTTATCTATATCTGTTTTATATTTTTATATCTGTTTTATATTTGCCATTTTATATCTATTCACTATTTATTTTTGTATTGGCTATGCAACGTGACATAATTCCTCTTTGTTAGTGCCGAAACCATACGGGAGGGATGGCCGATGAAAAATGTTCAGAGGCCGGGGATGGCTGTCATCCAGATCAAACTCTTTCAGACCTGTTACAGGATGCGATCGGAATGCACGCAGAGACCCATCATCATAACGCCGATAGACTACGACTACTGTTAAATACACACCCTGTACATGAGCAAACTTGTAATACCGCGCCGCCCGAACAGATTTTTAATTTGGAATATTTGGAAGCTGCGATACGTGAAAGTACAGATTTTTCTATGTGAAATATTAAATACGAGGGACACAAACACCGAACAAGACGGCAGTGGGTTATCAGATACAATCGTCCCGACTACTGACTCGGCTCCCCCTAGAGGTAATGTCGATAACGAACGGCCCTCGACTTCCGATACACAGAGGACTAGCAGCGTCGACCTCGATGCTTTGATACGAGATGGCGGTACCATAAACGGTTATCGTGTTTTACCGAGACCTCGTTTCAATAGCGTGGAATTGAGAAGACCCATGAATCTTCGGGATATTGGCGCTACAGATTTGGCGACGTATCATGTTCGACTGCACGAGACCATGAACGAAATCGCGACTTTTGCCAGACAAATCGGCTGCGATGGTAGCGTAGTTAGTTTATCCCTGAGAGGGCCCAGTCTTAAATCTGACGTTACAGCGATATTATCACCCGGCAATGATTACGACGTTAATGTATTTACCGATCAAATCGAAAAAATTTTACAGAGCGATGACAGGTTACTGTGTGACGACGCGATCGAGATAGGAGCTACCGTGGCTTCGAACAGACAAGGGGGAGGTCGCAATCGTTGTAAACTCACAGATTTGGCTCTCGACCAGGTGATCAAAAGAAAAAAGATGAGTTTATTTTGCCCTATCAATATTGCGAATAATTTGTGCTTTTCTATATGTCTCGCCCATTTTCTCTACCCTGAATTACCTGAGAGCGATCTGGAAAGCCGCGCAGCAGTAATCCAAAATGATGCGGGGTTTACGATTCAAGACAAGATCGGTCTTCACAATATAGCAAAGTTTGAAAGATTGTTTGGCGTCAAAATAGTCATTTTTTACAGAACGAACGGCGGAGCGTTAGAAACGTATGCAAATCAGAGGGAACCTCATTCGAAAACAGTATTCCTCTATTTACACGATGAACACTTTTATATGATTCTTAATCTAAAGGCGTTCGTTGGTACCGACTACGCGTGTACATACTGTTATAAAGGATACAACAACGTTAAACATCATCACTGTAGCCGTGTCTGTAAAGTGTGTTTTGACGTCGACTGTGACAAACACCCTAAAAGAACTGTACACTGTACCAACTGTCTGAGATTTTGCAATTCCGACTACTGCTACAAAATGCACAAGAAGCCCAACCCCGGCGAAGAAAAGGCCCCGTGCGATAGAATAAAATATTGTCAACTGTGTAGCAGACGTTATGAAATTTCAGGACAAGGCATTGGAACACAACACAAATGTGCGCCCGTCCGGTGCCTACATTGCGGCGAAGATCTCGTAGTTACGGGATCGCATCGGTGCTTTATTCAACCCCATGCGCCCAAGGATCCTAGCGAGAAGTATATCTTCTATGATTTTGAAACCCGTTATGAAAATGAGAAACACGTCGCTAACTTTGTATGTGCCATCACCTCATCCCGATGGCTTTGTCCAAGACCCCCGCTGCTCTAAACTTGACCACTACGGAAAAGGGTTACTTTCCTTATCATTTCAACAGAGCGGAAAACGAGAAATACGTAGGACCGTACCCCGATAAGACATTCTACGGTTACGATAACATGACCGACAAAAACCAGGACAAGTTTGATGCGTGGTACGCCACCGTGTCGGGTAAAATCTTCGACTTCATGAAAGAGTTGCGTGATTATGGTGTGAACGACGTTGTCTTATTACGCGAAGCATGCATGAAATACCGTCAGTCGTTCATGGAGTGCACAGAGCTTGACCCGTTCAGCTTTACCACGTTAGCTAGTTGCTGTATGGGGGTCTTTAAAGCTCATTATCTCGAAAGAGATATGCTAGCTCTGACGCATAACAATGCGTACGTTCAAAAGAGCAAAACATACTCCAACGTTTCGATCGAATGGCTCGAGTATCTCAAAAAGACCCGAAACGCTGACATTCACCACGCCGTGAACTACGGCGAAGTATCCATAGGCAATTACTTTTTAGACGGATACTACGAACAAGACGGTGTTAGACACGCGCTAGAATTCTGTGTGTGTATTTATCACGGCTGTTTAAAGTGTTTTGCAGGGCATCAGACCCATCCGTTGTCATACGTCCCGTACGGGGTGCTCAACAGACAGTTTGACGAAAAGGTTGACATTCTCCAGAACGCGTACGGGTTAAAAACCTAAGTGATGTGGGAGTGCGAATGGCGTGAAATGAAACAGACCGTTCCCTCCGTGATAGAATTTATGAGAGCTTATTCACCCCCCAAGAGGCTGAAACCTAGGGACGCCCTCTTTGGCGGATGAACGAACGCCTTACAAGCTTGTACCCCTTCTGTCAGGCTAGGAAATCCTATCCGATCGGTCACCCCGAAAACATTTTCAAGGATTTCGAGCCGACTGAACACTATTACGGTCTTGTTAAGTGTACCCACCACGCAATTTACTGCATCCTGTATTACCTTATCGCAGCAATAAAAAACTTCATTTTCCATTGTGTCGCACATGCACGCACACGCAAAACCAAACGACGAGCTGTAATCATACCGATGAGGAGAGAGCTCTCTCAGGTTGCTGGGTCAGTATTGAACTTTTAAAAGCCATCGAGAAGGGCTATGTAGTATCTAGAATCGACGAGGTATGGCATTTCCCACAACAATCGGAAACGTTGTTTTCCGATTACGTGAAAACGT